>NC_029780.3:116310188-116328605 GCF_000817695.3 Arachis duranensis | reverse complement strand
GAACCGGTAGTTTAAAACCGGGCCGGGTCAGCTGGTTTACCGGTTAATCGCTCGTTCGACCAGTTTTTTAATTGATTTTTCGCAAGACAGTTTTAGGCATGAATTAGACGGGCTAGAAGACTGGTTCTAATTTAACCCAGTTGAATCGGTTAGTTCGGTCTAATTTTTAGAACATTGCATTACATACATAGCATCATAAGAGATTAGAGCTCACAAACACACACAAAATTAACTAATTGTTTTTAACTAAATCATTTTGAACACATTAAAAACTAAGTTATTCAAATCACATTTTTTTATGAACAATAGATTAAAAACCAAAAAAGTAAGCAAGAAAAATTAAGTAATCTTCGATGATCCTCCAACGAAAAGAGTATGAAGGAGAGAGCAAGAATGTGATGCGGGAAAGCTGGCGGCTCTGCGGCAGTCTTTCTCTTTATGTTTATAACCCGAAAAATTGGCAGAATATAAGGCTCAATAGGGAGCAAGATCGCCAGCGACGAGCACCCAAGGGACGACAAAGCTCGAGTAGAGGCATGAGGAGGGAGAGAGGCGAGGGGGCGCGATGACAACACGAGCAGGAAGCACCACTCGAGCAGACGCGGAGGCAAGAAAGGCGCAAGCAACCAAGATCAGACGGAGGAGAGAGACCAGACGCAGCGACAGCGGCGAACATACAGTGGTGGTGAACCAAGGTGAGCTCCCAACTCTACTTCTGTGTCTATGGTAGCATAGTGTGCCAAAGACTAGGGAGTGTGAATGAATAGGAGAGCTCGGACCTAGAGTGGGGCGGACCTTTGGAAGTCTAATACCCAGCTATTTGGATTGCTCGAGTTTTCAACTGAAGTTATCAAAATTAAATTAATAATCGAATTAATTAGATTACTAGGTAATTGGATTACTAGTTCAACTAACAGGTCACAAATTGAACCATTTAATTTGATTATAATTAAATAAAAAAATATTATGTATAAAAAATATTTTTTTTAGTTTAACCAAATTTTATCGAATTTGACCGAGTCAGTTTTAATGATTTGACTATTTTTATCATATTTGATTGAATTAATTGTTTGACCAATTTAAATGATGATTTAAGCCAAATTGATGATTGGATGACCGAATTTTTGGTTCGAACGACTACAACGGTCGGGTTTGATAATAGAATTGGTTGATGTAATTTTGTTTGAAGACATTGGTTAGTTATGTTTAATAAAATTTTAGGAAAAGTATAGGGTACCAACATATTATCCGCCAATTTCTGCCAATTCTTATTTATATTTGTTATTTATGGAAGTGTGTTCGTAGATGTGTCTAGTAATTAATATATTTTAAATACATATATAAAGAGACACATCCAGAAAATATATCTATAAAGACATTTCTATTAAACACAGTTATAAAAAAAACATTTTTATTAGACACATCTACAAACATACTTTCATGAAACACAATTATAAATAAGAGTTGGCAGAAGTTGGCAGATATATTGTTGGTAACGTAACAGAACCGAAAATTTTATATATTTACATGAGGCAACCCTAGATAACCAATGATTTATCTAAACAACATGAACATCGGACCTTAAAAGTGCCCCCATTTCAAAATAGAACATCCATGGTCAAGCAAAAATGAAACAAATTTCATATTCTTTGTAAGCATTTCAAACATCCATTCAGAGAGTAAACTCATCCCTTTTACATTGCATAAACAACTCATACTTCAAAAAAATAAATTCATAAAAAAAATGTGCTCGAAATCAATTCATGACTTCCTAGTACCTGAGGACAGAATATATCCAAATCCAGTCAACCATTAAAAATTAAAAAATAAAACGACAAAAATAGCCTATTCAACAACATAAACATGTCAGTAAGTTTATTCAAACTTATAGAAGTAAAACAGACTTAGCAATGAACACAAGCAACTAAGGATTCAAAAGAAACAATCAACTAAAGCTTAATTTAGTAAAACTTTTACTTTTTAAAAGTAGCTTATAAAAGTTAACTTTTAAAAGATGGCTTTTTAAAAGTTGTAGCATTTATGTTTGGTAAATCAAATCAAAAACAACTTTTAATAAATATAAACAACATCAATTGTGTTTGGTAAAATAGCTTTTAAAATTTAAAAATACTATAATAGACATAAATGCAAACATTAAATTTGAAAATTAGTTAACATATGAGGTTATATTAGACTTTTAAATTTTGAAAAACACAAGCCAACTTTGAAAAGCTCCCTCCTAAGTGCTTTCAAAAGCACCCCTAACTTTTAAAAGCCGCAAGCACAAGCACTTGAGCTTTTTAATTTACCAAAAGCAAAATGACGTACTTGTAAGAGCACAAGCACCTCCTGAAAAAGCTTTACCAAACCCAGCCTAAATAATTTTGTGAACATCTACTCAGTAACAACACAGATATTGATCTGGGAAGGCTGAGAACAGGGAAACGGAACGGCAGCAGGTGCCGGCCTTCAGTGGGGGGTGCGGGTGGCGTGGGGAACGCGGACGTACCTTGCGGCGAAGAGGGACGCGGGCGGCGATGGGCGACGTCGCCGGTGCGGGGGTCGCATGCGGGGATGACGGAGAGGCCGCTCGATGGCTGCATGACGGAGAGGCTCCACGGATGACGGCAGCAGCGGAGAGGCTGGACGGTCGGAACCTGGAGGAGCGCTGTGCACTTTGCTGGAAGAGCTTTGGTTGGAAAGGCTGTTCACTTTGATGGAGGAGCGCTGTGCACGTTTAATTTTGTGGGCAGGGGAAACTGTTTTGACTGCTAGGTCAAAAAGGAGTAGATGATTAAGATTTGTAAAAATTGGGATTTGGGGACAAAATTAAGGTACAGTGTCTTTCTCTTGAAATGGGCCACTTTTAAGCCCGTTGTTCATGTTGGTTAGTCATTGAATACCTAGCGTTACTCTGAATATAAAGTCATTTTATGATGCTGCTCTTGGAAGTATGTATGAAATCCTAATTATGAAATACATATTTGATGACATTTGAAAAGGAAAAACTATCAAGGAAAGGAATAATAATTAAGATGAGGCAATGTGCTTTCTTTGTGATTTGGAGTGTAAAACTGTAAACACCTTTTCCGCATTGTCGTTTCTCAACTAAATTGTGAGGATTGTCCTTATGTTGGGGGCTTGGGGCATACATTGGGCGGGTGTAGATAATACTAAAGATTGGTTTGGGAGATGGATGCAATAGGATGTTAGGAAGTGGTTTAAGACTAAATGGGGCATGGTTTTCTTTGTTGTTGTGTGAGCTATTTGGAATTATAAGAATTAAAAAGTTTTTGAAAATAAAGTGGGCATGTGTTGATTATGTGTCTGATGGTAATTATTTTATGGTGGGTGCCTGGGTGGATATCTTGAAAATTCACAAGGTGAGATAATGTCTTATGGGGCATGTGATAAAGAAAAATTCAGTGCAGACGCAATTATTGCAAGCTTGGCAACATCACTGCAGTTTTTAGTTGAGGAAGTTGGAGTCAAGGAAGAGGAAGTTATGGTGATCGTTGATAACAAGAATTTAGTAGATTGGAAGCATGGCAAAGTAGAAAATAACTAGGAGCTATGGATAATTATTAGAAACAAGGCGCATGATACAAAACATTGATGTTCAATTCTTGGCAAGCAGTGAGTTTTAAAGGAAGAACCGAAGAAAGCTATGGGATAGAGTGACTACTACTAAAGAAGATCAATGGCTGCAGTGGAATTTTTAGGTGGAGAAGTGTGCGTGTGATGAAGTAATCCAAGGCTTTAATGTTGGGAGGGTTAATGAGTTCAAGGTGAGGAACTTGGATAGTATTTGGCTTCGGTTAATAAGAGCATATTGGTGAACTGAGTACAAGGAAATATGGCATGAGAATACAAGATACCATGAAAGACGGGTATTAAATCTCCATAATCACAGCAGAGGCATGGGTTGGCTTTGAATGTAATTGTTATAAGGTGGTGGTTGTTCTATTTTGACTGTTTTTATTTTGCATGTTTGTTTTTTTGTCAAGAATCTGTTATAAATATTCTGTGGAAAGTTATTCGTTTCTTAATGGCAATGCTGAAGAAGAACATTTAACTAACTAGAGGATATTTTAGTCTCTTCTCCTCTTTTTGGGTCATGTTCTGAACAATCTAAAAAAAGACAAAGAAATAAAGTAAATAAAGGACCAAGAGAAGAAGAAAGCTTCCACTATGTCCAACAACTCTTTAAAAGATGCAACAAAATAATTGCCTTGATTTTGTTGAGTCTATAACTTCAGGTAGATTTGCCCTAATCAAAATATTCAAGTCCTTATCAATTCATGGTAAAGCAATAAGCATATATATATATATAGGTCCATTTTCAGCATTTAACATGATGCGATACATAATCATCTTTTAAAGTCTCGTGCGAATAGTGATTTTGACAACTAGAAAAATGCCAATCTCCTCCGTTAACTCACGAATCTTCAATCTCAAACAATCCCAGTTCAATTGTCTCTAAGAGAATATTAAAATATCAAGATATGAGTTCATTCCAGAGCAAAGATTTGCCTTGTTATAGTTGATAAAAAACAAAAGCGTATAACAACAACTCCATAGTACAAATCAAATTTTGACTAATTTCATTCAGATCTCCACTCCAGATAAAATCATTGCATGCATTACATTTTAATGTAAAAATTATGAGCATTATTACTCCAAAATTTACATTATGTATGACGAAAAAAATTCTCAAAGAGTTCTAATAAATAAAAATGTGTTAAAAATTAAAGTGTCCGATCTAAGATTTTTAAAAATCCATTTAAATATTCACTCAAAAAACATTTACAAGATTAGTAACTATATAAAATGGTAAAAACCCAAGAAATAAGGCTATTTGTTTGTTTCACACAAACATGATCAGCTACCGATGATTGATTTACATGTATATTAAAAATGATTTACTAATTAACTATCACATATAAAAAAAAATACATATTTGACATATCAAAAGATTTTCATTATACTACTGCAAATAAGTTTTATTGTTCTATTATAGTAGATTTGATTATCATGAATCTTAATGAAATAAGTCAAATTTTGTCTCAAAATTATTATCTCTTTGATAATATTTCATAAACAAACATGACACTATATTTAACGGTATATAAGAGCACCATTAATAAATTTTACATGATGAATTGAGAAAATAACATAATATATCCATCATTAATTATCATAAATAACTTAATTAATATCTTTTTTAGGAAGTAATTTTTTCAAAGTTAAAATCTGATCTTTAGAATACCTAATTATTACTTTACTAAAAAATTTATCTATGCCTTTGAAAGACAATTAGTGCTTAACAGGCACAGCACCTCTTTAGCCACTTTTTTTATTATATTTAGGAAATTAGTTTTGTAATTTTTATTAATATATTATTCACTTTTTTAATTTTATCATTTTAATATTGTCGTAACCATGTTTATATCATTGTGATTGAAAATAAAATCACAATAAAACTTTTAAAATACTCAACTATAAAAGCACACAATAAGCATATATCTATCTTCTTAAAACAAACATAGATTAAAAAAAAATAATGGTCATAATATCATGTTGATCAAATTAAAATAAAGTAAATATAGACCGAAAAATATGTTAGTTATTTATAAAAGATAAATTATATTCTAAAGTCATGAATATTTATTTTTATCTTAATTTTTTTTGGTGATAGACTAAAATATGAATATGAATTTGAAGAGTTTTTTTCTTTCTTTGGTGAGCAAAGACTAACAACAAAGAAAAAATAAAAGCAAAACAATAAGAGCGATAAACAAAACAAGGATGAACTGCCTAAGTTATGTCATCCATGAGCAATCGAAGCATAGCAGATGGTGGTTGCAGTCAATCTACTGTATTATAGCTACCACGTGCCCCAAAATTCGCCAAACAGTCAGCAACATTATTTGCACCTCGTTGTAACAACACAAAAATCTTTTGTTGCAATTCCTTCTCTTCATGTTCGTCTGGGAAGCACCAATAACTAACAAGAAGAAATATCAAAGTATAAGAATAATAAATAAATAAAATAGGATAATATAAAAAAAGTGTACCGAAAAAAAAATTCGTAATTCATCATATATTTTTTTATAAACAATTTTTTGAGTCTTAAAAAAAATCAAATTTATTGACCAAAAAAATTTATATAAATATTTTAAGATAATTTAATTAAAATGATCTCTTATTAGAGAAGAATATTAAAATTTGTAGAATGAAAATATGTTGTTTTGTTCTGAATTTTTTAAAAAGACAAAAAAAGGCATTAATTCTTCATTATCATTTTAAGAATGTATCTCTAATGACATTTCGTCTCATTTATTAGGTTTCTTTAATTAATGATAGTTACCTGTAACAATATTATTCTTCATCAATATACGTTAGTTGTGCTCTTTTGAGTTTGTAACTAAAAAAAAAGTTCAATTTAGATCATTAGTATATATAACTGAACAGATATATTTATATAATAATACTTTATTCTATTATCTTTCATCCTTTTGGTTCAATATTTTTGTTTTTATTATTTTTTATGATTCAGTTTTGTCTATTTTAATTGTATTTTTTCAATTAATAGAATAAATTTTTAGGGGTATGTCTAAAATGAACACAACAATTATGTGTTTATTGGATGTGACATATTTATATAGAGTTAGATTTTATTAGATGAAATTAAAGGCTAATATAAAAAAAGAGTATTGATGGACTCTTATAAATACAGAATATTCTAATACATAAATAAATATTTTAAATGGTAATACTTTAATGCACAAAACTTTAAATAACAACAAAATCTTTTATTTTTAAATAATTAAATATAAAATATATAAATATTTTTAGAACAAAAAATTTCTATCTTTATATAATAAAGTATGTGATAATCTTCTTTTATATATATATATATATTAGGGGTGGTAAAACGGGTCGAATCCGTTAGGCCGATCCATCGAACCGCTAAAAAGAGTGGGTCGGGTTAGAATTTGAGACTTGTCAAATTAAAAAAATTCGTCAAATTATGTCTATATGTTTCAATTATGTGACTTTATTTGTTTTATTTTATAATTTCGTATATATGTTCAAATTATGTGACTTATTTTCTAAAATAAAGATGGTTCTATTGATAAATATTATTTTAAACAATTTTATTGAAGTTAAAATTTTAAAAAAAGATAGTAAAAAAATTATATTATAATTTGACTATTTTTTATTTGTATTTAATTATTTAATTATTATTTTTTTGTTAATTTTAATTAATTTTATTTTTAAAAAAAAAAACAAAGTCAAATGGTTAGTATTTTGTACCCACTTTAGTTGGCGGGACGGGTCAACCCATCCCACTTATGATGCGGGCCTAGGTGGGGCAGGACGGGGCAGCCCGCATTACCACCCCTAATATATATATACTATCTAGTAACTTTTTTATATATTAAATAATTATAATCATATAATAACATTGAAATCAGAAAACATATTGAATCTGTTACTGTATATCAATTTAAAATATCATTTTAATATAATTTTTTAATATTATAAAATTTTTTTCATAATAATTAATCTTAATAAATAAAAAGTACTCATATATTTTGTATTTATATATTTTATATTTAATTATTTAAGAATAAAAAATTTTGTTGCTATTTAAAATCTTGTGTATTAAAGAATTGCCATTTAAAGTATTTATTTATATATATTCTGTATTTATTAGAGTCCATCAATGCACTTCTATTATATTGGCTTTTAATTTTCATCTAATAAAATTTAATGATTTATATAAACATGGCACATCTAATGAACACATGATTGTGGTGCTTATTTTAGACATACCCAATTTTTAGTGGACAAACTTATAAAACTCATCTTTGACAATTTTTCATAAACAAATATGGCACTCTAGTTAATGGTACATAAAAATACTACTGTTAAATTTTATATGATGAATTTAAAGAATAACATATTACTATTGAGAAATATTAAAAATATAGTAAAATTTATTATTTTCATCTAGCAATTAGTCAGTAATATTTAAAAATATGGGCTAAAAGTATGTTGGATTACTAAACTAAAAAAGTTAAATTAATGACTAAAATTGTTGACAAAAAATAATAAATTTTATTAGTCCTTAACCTTTTCTCTTTATTATTTATTATTATAGAGGACCTAATTAGTAACTTTTTGTTTAAGGACTAACCTTTTCAAAGTTGAAATCCTCTTGATGTCATTGACTCTTTAGTAAAAACTTTATCTATGCCTCTAAAAGAAAGAAAACAAACAATATAGTTCCACTGAGGTGGTTCTCTCGTCTTCCTTTTTGTATCTAGGTTAATCAAAACTTAAAATCAAAAGTATGGAGGCAACATTAATTCTATGGTTTTGAAAATCGAACCGAACTGATTAGTTTGACTAGGTTAATCAGAAATTAGACTCCTGACTGGTTTGATTGTGATAAAAAAAAATTGTCTATCTAAAAATCAATAAAAAATCGAACCAATTTTTAAAAGTATGTCCATTTTTCTAAGGTGCTAATAGACGAGTCATTTTATATTTTTTTTGCTTAAAAAATTTTCACAAGAGAACAATAGCATATAAACATACATTAGACTTCTTTTGAAAGAAAGATAAAGACTGAATTAAATTTTTGGGTTGTATTTGATGTAAAATACACATGATTGAATTATATCTCCATATCCTATTTGATTTAAAATAAATACAAAAACTAAAATAAATAAAATCACTCAAATACCCTTGTTAATTAAAAAATAAAACAAAATAAACTCTAGTCCCTTTTCTTCTTCCTCATCGTCATCATAAAAATTCAAACTACTGCCTCCAATAAACTCAACTCAAGTAACAAACATACACAAACTCTATTTTTCTTTTTTTTTTTGCAACTAGGAATTCAATTCATGCTAATGAATCAAATATTCAAATGTTCAAAAACGTCCCTAAACAACTGACCTCTGACCTGAGGAAGCTGGACATGAACCTTATTCCATTTCCTCGTCTTCACTTCTTCATGGTAGGTTTGGCCCTCTCACCTCTCGCAGCTCTTAACAGTATGTCTCCCTTACCGTTTTAGAACTCACACAACAAATGTGGAACGTCAAGAACATGATGTGCGCTGCTAATCCCAGCCATGGTCGGTATATCACCCCATTAAACATGTTCACGGAAAATATGAGTACAAAAGAAGTCGATGAAATGATTAATGTATAAAATAAGAAATCCTCACACCACGGAATGGGAGGAGACGTCGCTGCCGCACAAGAGCTGAGAGAGAGAGAGAGAGAGAGAGAGTTGTAGTTGTAAGAATGGAGGAAGGAGGGGAAGAGGGAGGCAATGACATCACCAGTGAGAAAAGGAGGAGTTGTACTTGCCGCCATCACCGGAAAGAATGACAGAGAATGCTACAACAAAAGAGATGGAGGTAGTGCAAGATGAGGTGAGGGAAGGTTAGAGAGGTGAAGATGCGATGGGGTAGAATGAGAATTTAAAAAGTTGAATAAAGATGTTTTTGGAAGGAAAGATTATTAAAGTTTCAGTTCTTGTCCCCTAAACTTTTAGTCCCTTAGTATCCCCACTTTCTGAAAGTAGGGATTGAAATTTTGTGTTTCGGAACTGAAATTTTAGTTACAGTCTCTAGCTAGCAAACATAATACTAGGTTTAGTCCTGGTATCAGTGCAGTACCCCATATCAAACGTAGCATAGAGAAGAGAGACTAACCCAGCAACCACTCACCCTACCTTTTGTCCTTCTCCATTGCCGAACTTCTCTCTGTCGGCCAAAGGGTGTTGTCGCTGTTGAATTACCCTTCCAACAACCTCTTCTCCTCTGCTTTTCTCTCTCTCTCTCTCTCTCTCTCTCAGCTCTTGTGCGGCAGCGACGTCTCCTCCCATTCCGTGGTGTGAGGATTTCTTATTTTATACATTAATCATTTCATCGACTTCTTTTGTACCTCCCTCTCCTTGCTACTACTATAGTTTGTTTACTTCGTCACTGTCGCCGGTCCGTCGCCCAAATAGCCTTTTTGCTCGCCTCTCTGTTCTCCGCTGCGAGTAACACCACTATTTGTCTTCTTGGCATTGTCGACAATAAGCTTCTCGCCTCTGACCTTGCCATTCGTCCTTGACTCCCTGCATCGTCTCTATGGATCTTTCACTCTGTTCTTTACCTCTGTTTTTTTCTTTTGTTTTTCTATGATTTTATTTATTTTATTTTTTAAAATTATAGGTTAAACTAAACTCAAATAAATTTGTAATTTGATTTTCAATATTATTCATTTGATTGCTAATAAAATAAAATTAATAATAAGATTTTGTGATATTTGTGGTTGGTTGTTGATAATTGATAATAGTAATAGTAATGGAGTTGAAGTGAAACAAGATAGGTTTAAGGTGTTTAATAATATTGAAAGTGCTGGATTTTGCTTTTAGACAAGTGCAAAATAAATTATTTGCCCAATTGTTCTTGTTTGGCTTATGATTAAGATTCATATGTTGGATGTATGTTTTAGACTAGAGCTTTGATTGACTTGCAAAAATTTTTATATATATATTTTTCTTTTTTATATTTTTATTTTTTGAATAATTGTGGTAGATAATTATCTGTAAAGATGAGCTAATGTTTCTTTTGGTTGAATTGATTCAAATATTATGTGTTTATTATTTATGTGTATTTTGATTATTTTTAGTTATAAATTTTGATATTTAAATTTGTTTATAAATTTTTAATAATAAATTATAGACAAATTATCATGTAAAATTTTAAATTTTATTAATTTAACAATTATTAAATTTAACAGGACTGCTACACATTCATATAACCATATAACCATATAGGCCCAAGCGCATTAAATGCAGAGTAAGAAACACGCGCCACACAAAAAACGTCTCGTTTTCTCATTCGCGCTTCATTATGAACGAATGTTACATCTTCAACACAAAATCAATATCCCAAAACACTCACTCTCTTCGAATCTCTCTGAACATCACTCAAACTTCAATCACATTCTTTATGAAAACCACTACTGCAAACGAATCGGAAGAAGATTTCGCAAGCAACAACCAGAAACAAACAAAAACAGCAACAAATACTACAAAAGGTATGAAAAAACTACTGTTCATTTAAAATATTGCAATGTCGTGTTTTGCCTAGTTTCATTTCAGTTTTACTGGTTTGATTTGCTTCGTTTGGTGGATTAAACTATTGTGAATGATTTTTACAGTATAACTAGGGCTTTAAGATATAGTTGCTTGTTCTTATTAGTTTGGATAGTTTAATTAGAGCTCTATTACTATCTCCAGTACTTATTTTTCATTGAAGACAGTATTCTTGTTGATTGAAAATTGATAATGATTTATTAACCATATGAACATTTTTCGGTTTGGTGGCCTTTGTGATTTTGGTTCTGTGCATGAAGGATTTTCGGTTCGGTGGGTTGTTAATGTATTGAATGAGTTTTGTTTAAAATAATTCACATTAGAGACAACTCTTTCACTTTGATAATACATACTTATGGTTGTTGATAATCCATCTAGCTTTTAAGATATACATGCTTGTGGTTGTTGATGTATTGAATGAGTTTTGTTTAGAACAATTCACATTAGAGACAACTCTTTCACTTTGATAATCTATACTACTGTAATAATATTTTTGTTGATTGAAAGCTGATAATCATTTATTAATCACATGAATATTTTTTGGTTCGGTAGCCTTTTTTATTTTGGTTCTGTGCATGAGGGATTTTTGGTTTGGTGGGTTGTGGCATTCTAATTGACTTGTTTAACATACACATGCTTGTGGTTGTTGATGTATTGAATGAGTTTTGTTTAGAACAATTTATATTAGAGACAACTCTTTCACTTTGATAAGCCATACTACTGTAATAGTATTTTTGTTGATTGAAAGCTGATCATCATTTATTAACCACATGAACATTTTTCGGTTCAGTAGCCTTTTTTATTTTGGTTCTGTGCATGAGAAATTTTCGGTTCGGTGGGTTGTAGCATTCTAATTGACTTGTTTAACATACACATGCTTGTGGTTGTTGATATATTGAATGAAATATTGACAAAAATTTTTATTACAGCAAAACACAACAAGAAAATGGCTACAATGAAGGAGAAGGCACATTATAACGTAAGTAGATTAAATATATTTATCCACTTTTATTTGAATAATATCTATTTTGTATTATAAATATATCCTCGCATTCTGTTTCAAAACATGCAGAAAACTCACTATTACAGATGCCAAACAAAGGCAATAGCAACAGTGTATAGGGAAATGGGTCAAGAAAAGAAAGATATTGTGGAAGAAATGGGATTTTGTGGTATGGCACATGTGCCAGAAATGAACGTCTCTAATACACTGCTGATAGAATTGCTTGATCGGTTTGATATAGAGAGAGGATGCCTGAAAACTCTACAGGAGACAATATACATAACTCCTCGGAAGGTAGCAGCTGCCCTCGGCATAACCAATGGAGGTAATATATTTTCTACTTACTCCTTATTTTCAGTTCATTGGTGTCCGGATAATTAAACTGGCCATTTTTGTCTTATTTTTGCTATTAAAATATTGTAGGAAGTTTTTTTCCTGAAAAGGTTGATTACAAAAAGTTGAATCCAGCAGACAAGAAAATATTTGACAGCATCAAAAATATTTCCTTAGCAACTTTGGCAAGGAATGTGCTGAGATGAGTGTAGAAGGGGAGGAGAACCAGAAAAGATTCAAGAGGACTTTTGTTGTCTTCATACAAAAGTGCTTCTTGCTCCCCACAACAGTAAGTGTGGCCTCCCCAATCCATAAGCCACCGATCTTTCATGTAGATAACATTAGGGAATGGGATTGGGCAAAGCATGTTCTCAACTTCTTAATGAAAGGAGTTGAAAACAAGAGAGAAGGGAACAAACAGTCTGTTGATGGCTGTATTTTTGTATTAATGTTGATATACTTCCATGAAACAAAGTTCCTCCGCCCATTTGCACCTGATGCTTCCCCTGCACCATGGGTGGCCTATTGGACAAGGGAAAAGATTATTGAACGGATTTCATCCGAAACAATATAACCATTGGTAAGTACTATACTAAAATTCCCGAAAAATTTGCTTTGAAATGCTTTTAGGTTATAATTAAATTATTTGTCCTACTTGCAATTGTTAGTTTTATTCATTTGAATATTTCTGCATTAAGAAATATTTTTCTTGATGAATAAATAGTTGTCATATACTATTCACCATATGAATATTTTTCGGTTTGGTAGGTTACTTTATTCGGTTCACTGAATTGTTAATTTGTTATTTTGATGATTAATTAATTGAGACCTTGTTTCTGTTTTAGGGACTTCTGTACAAAAAGCAAAAAAAGAAAGAAAAAACAAAAACAAGTAACTTGGAGAAAAAAGAAAAAGAAAAGAAAATAAAAAAGAAAAATGTTGAGACGGATTCTTCTTCAGAAGAAGAAAGACTTTCCGAATCTGAATCCGAAAATCAGTAAGTTTAATTTTCATATCAATTTCATTTAATTTGTATTTGCTTAAATTTATTTTTATGCGCTTGTTCTTATGTATTGCAGAGAAGAAGAAATCAAGAAAACCACAAAAAAAAAAGAAAACAACCATTGAAGGTGGTTAAAAAACAAACCAAAAAAACAAAGCATGTGCCTATAGATTTAGAGAGCACAAGCGAATCTGAAAACGAGTAAGTATTTTTGTTGATTGCATATATATCTATTTTCATTTCGGTTTAGCCGTTTAATTTATTTCGGTTTGGTGTTATCTTTGGGTTTGGTTGACTTCATCGTTAGTGTCTTGTCTCCGGTATAAATTCAATGTGTTTATCTATTTTACAGAGAAAATAAAATTGAGAAAATACCCAAAATAAAAAGAAGAAAACAACCAGAAAGAGTGGCAAAAACACCAACCCAACCTGAGAAGAAGTTTCTCGAATCATATTTTCTTTTATTGATACTTACATTTTTGCTTTCTTGATACTTATTTTATGAACTTTGAGAACTGAACAAGAAAAAGACAATGCTGCCGAAAAAAGAAAACAAGCTTCGGATATAATAATAGAAAAAAGATTAAAGAAAAGAAATGATGGAGCTCAGTCAATAAACATTGCTCCGGATCAGTTTGACTCTCCACAGGATAAAATGATTTCTCTCAGATGTAAGATTCAGTTTATTATTCCCGAATTTAATAATCTAATTATTTGTCAAATAATATAAAATAGAATATTCTGTATTTATAAGAGTCCATCAATACTCTTTTTTTATATTAGCCTTTAATTTCATCTAATAAAATCTAACTCTATATAAATATGTCACATCCAACAAACACATAATTGTTGTGTTCATTTTAGACATACCCCTAAAAATTTATTCTATTAATTGAAAAAAATACAATTAAAATAGACAAAACTGAATCATAAAAAATAATAAAAACAAAAATATTGAACAATAAACAAGCATGTAAAACCCTAAAAAGCGTCAACTATCAGGGAAAGCACCAAAAGGCATACATAAGTCAAAAGGAACCCTAAAAAGCCTTCATCACAGCAACAATCAAAGCATGAACATACAAAAAAGGTTCAAACTTTCCAAAGTAGGATCAAAACTTTACCAAGAATAGAACAATGCAAGCACGAAAGAAGAAAGAAGTAAAAGAAAGAAGAACCAACCTGAAACAGGAGGAAGCGCTGAAAAAGTTGAAAACGAAAAGACAAAAATCCGAAATGCCTTTCGAGCAAAAGGAAGCTCCAGCAATCACCAATGATGCCACGAAGGGAAGCATGTGAAGAAGGTTTAGGCAAAAATAGAAAGAACAAAGAGAAAATGGGAAGTTACAGCAAGCAAAGAGAAACAGAAAGGAGATCATTTTGATGCAATTCAAAATGAAATAAAGAAAGGGGAAAAAAACGGCAAAAGAAAGAATTAATGGGTTATTAAACCCTCGCACGTTCCCAAAGCAGAGAGACGTGCGTTTCAAAAGAAAGGAACGCCTGTTTCAAAAAATTAAAAAAAAGAAAGAAAAACGTTCCGCATTCAAAGGGAAGCTCTACAAAGAAAAAGTCGACAAATGCTCGAGTTCGGCTTCACCAGAGAAGGATCGAAGTCCTAAAACTAAGGACTTGATCTCAAAAAGAAGACCACACTCGAGCAGGGGCACTGTTCATACCCTGGGTCGAACTGACCGACCCGGGATGTTTAAACGACAAGTCGACTGACCTCTTCAGATCAGGACTACCCGACCTCTTCTCAAAGAGCTTGGCCAAATCGCCATAAGAGGCCCAAGCAGGCCCAAACGAAAGGACACAGCCCAAATCTAAAGGCAGCAAAGGCCTATAAAGATAAGGCGGTCCCCCTTAAAGATATGATAACTCCACTCAAAGATAAGATAAGATAAGATAACTATCTTATCTCTAGAAAAGGTCACTATACGCCATTATAAATACGCTGGAGCACCTAGGTATAACTCATACTCCGATTCTACTAAAAACCTGCTTAATACCCTTGCTAACTTCAGCATCGGAGTCCCTTGCAGGTACCACCACCCTCCGGTGATGAAGGATCAGCATCACCACCAAGTCCAACAAGTCGGACACAACAGCTCCGACCAATATAGAAGATCTCATCCGAGATCAACCTATAGTTTCAGGTAACCCTCGAAACAGTTCCCACAATAAAATTCTACAAAATCAACATCAGTTAAATCATATTTCACCGAACCGAACAAAAATCATATGTTGAATAAAACGTGAAAAAACATTCAATCTTCAAGAGAAAAGTTTTCTTAATCCAAAAGTACTCAAAAGAAGACATAAGAATCAGGTGAACCAATATTAACATTCAGTAATAAGCAGTGAATAAGAAATTTACTTACCACAATATCCATCGGCACAATGTATATTTGTTCTTGATACCTCTTAGTTTTTATTTTGTTAAGAATCAAGCTGTGTATACTAACCACCTACAGGATGAAAATTTATGAGACATACTATATAAGAGTGTTTAAAAAAATCATTAATGTTAACGCAATTGGCAAAGGATTTTACCACGGCATGCACTTGTTCTCCGGGCATTAGAGACGTGAAATATTCTCTTAATCCCTCGTAGAGTCCCTCATATTTCAAGACAAATAATGGTTCATATTCATTGGTACTATCTTTTGTCTTTTTTACATGCGTCATCCAATGATAACACTTTTCAATCAGCTCGTTCGTGATTTTTGTCTTTTTCTGCGGGGTTTTGTAAACTTGAGCCGCTGGTAAGGTTGGTTCTGAAGATGTTCCTTCAGCAAATTTTAATTCTGCTTCATCTCCAGCCTCTACCACCACCTCTGCTAGGATGTCAAGCTGTGAATCACTCTCTTGAGAGGGCTGAGTTGGTTGAGATGCTGGTGGACTTATCCCAAGGCTAAAGGAAGGCCGGTTGAGCAATACTGCAGGATGATAGATATTTAACAATGATATTAAACAAAAATGATATTTAATCAATATAGTGAACCGAAATCCAAACAAATAGTGAACCCAAATCCAAACTAACAGTGAACCGAAATGATATTAAACAAAAATGATATTAAAGAAAAGCAAGTAACATACCTATCAAATGATGACAAAATTAGAGTTTCTTTTTCTGATTGCCATGCCACCGGAGGTTCTTTAGATTGTTCTTCATCAGAAACTTGATAGACATCGGCATCCTTGAAAAACTGTTCAATAACAGAGCTTGTAATAGACCCCATAACACCCTGCTTGTTGGGTTCTGGAGGGTAGCTATAAGAAACAGAAGAGAGTCCAAAGACAACAACACATTGAATTCATTTCTGGTTTCAACCGAACCATAATTAAACCATGTATAAGTAGTAAACATTATCGATATTTATATAAGCAGTAAAACTTACACATCAACAGATGCTTCTTGTTTGGATTGTTGCTCTGTTGGTTCTTTGCACGACTGTTCGAGAGATCTGCTTCATTAAATAGTAAACATTTCTGTAATTATCCCAAACTATTATCATATTTAACAATGATATTTAACAGAAATTACACTAATCATTATAGTGAACCGAAAACTAAACTTATACTAAACCAAAACCCAAACTTACAATGAACCGAAATTATATTAAACAAAAGTGATATTAAAGAATTTAATGCTTACACATTAACAGGTGCTTCTTATTCTGATTCTTGTTGCACCGTTGGTTCTTGGGCTTGTTGTTCTTGTTCTTTTGCAAGGCTGTTGCATTAAATAGAAAACAGTTCAATAATAACCATTAAAATTAATAAAAAAAATTTATGTGAAACTTACTCTTCATTAGAAACTTCATACACATAGTCATCTTTCATTAAGTCTTCAATTACAGAACTCGTAAGAGATACTGTAACACCCTGCTTTTCAGCTTCTTGAGGGAAACTGTAATAAGCAGAAGAGAGTCCAAAGATAATAACAGATTGAATTCATTTCTGGTTTCAACTGAACGATAATTAAACCATTTATAAGCAGTAAACATTGAACAAGATTCATGTGGTGAATAAATATTTATTAACTTACTCATTATTAGATGTTTGTTGTGTTTCCTCTTGTGGAGGGACATAGATGAAGTTATCCTTCATCAACTCTTCCAGAACTGAACTTGGAAGAGACAATGCAAGAGGAGATCTAAGGAATGTAAACAAAAATAAAGTTAATATTGAATAATTAGAATTTGTTTTGAAAAATAGGAATTTGGACATTGAAACACTCACATTTCCAAAGGTTCAGAACGAGTTTGTTGTTGAAACTCAACTATTTGTACTTCAGATTCAGGTGTAGCTCTAGTGACATTTAAACACAATTTCCTTGTGATTAATTAAACAAAAATTATTAACTAAATTTAAAAAGTAACATAAATATTTTTAACTTACACTTGTGGAGTTTTAGATGTCTTTCTTGGAAGATTTTCTTTTTTCTAAAATATTTGACCGGGGTTTCCAGGGTATTTTTTCTAAAAAAAATAACAAATTAAAATTAGAAACCAAGATTAAAAGCAGAGGTCTAGAAATACATTAAATTCATTTTTGGGCAACCACCAAACCGAAAATACAATATGCAGTGAACCAATTTACCTAGTATTGCTCACATCATCTACAGAAGGTGTAGAGCTTCCTTGAGTCTATAAGACTTGCTCACTATCAATATTTACAGTCGGCACACTAAGCAATATAAATAAATAGAAAAAGTTGTAGCAAAAGTAAGCAATGTAAGAAAAAGAATTATATTTAAATTTTATTAATCTTTTCATTTTTTTAATTTTTTTAAACAAATAAATAATCTAATTTTAAATACATGTTTGGTGGCCAATAACCACTTGAAAATATATGTATTTGTCCATTTATTTATTTATTTATTTTTCTTATAACT
>NC_029780.3:116261814-116309636 GCF_000817695.3 Arachis duranensis | reverse complement strand
AAATTTAATTATTTCATTTTTTTATATTGTAGTTAAAAATATTATTTTAATATAATTTTTTAATATTATAAAAAAATTTTCATAATAACTAATCTTAATAAATAAAAAGTACTCATATATTTTGTATTTATATATTTTATATTTAATTATTTAAAAATAAAAAATTTTGTTGCTATTTAAAATCTTGTGTATTAAAGAATTGCCATTTAAAGTATTTATTTATGTATATTCTGTATTTATTAGAGTTCATCAATGCACTTCTATTATATTGGCCTTTAATTTTCATCTAATAAAATCTAATGATTTATATAAACATGGCACATCTAATGAACACATAATTGTGGTGCTCATCATTTTAGACATATCCAATTTTTAGTGGACAAACTTATAAAACTCATCTTTGACAATTTTTCATAAACAAATATGGCACTCTAGTTAATGGTACATAAAAATACTACTGTTAAATTTTATATGATGAATTTAAAGAATAACATAATGTATTTACTATTGAGAAATATTAAAAATATAGTAAAATTTATTATTTTCATCTAGCAATTCGTCAATAATGTTTAAAAATATAGGCTAAAAGTATGTTGAATTACTAAACTAAAAAAATTAAATTGATGACTAAAAGTGTTGACAAAAAATAATAAATTTTATTAGTCCTTAACCTTTTCTCTTTATTATTTATTATTATAGAGGACCTAATTAGTAACTTTTTGTTTAAGGACTAATCTTTTCAAAGTTGAAATTCTCTTGATGTCATTGACTCTTTAGTAAAAACTTTATCTATGCCTCTAAAAGAAAGAAAACAAATAATATAGTTCGACCGAGGTGGTTCTCTCGTCATCCTTTTTGTATCTAGGTTAATCAAAACTTAAAATCAAAAGTATGGAGGCAACATTAATTCCATGGTTTTAAAAAATCGAACCAAACTGATTAGTTTGACTAGGTTAATCAAGAATTAGACTCCTGACTGGTTTGATTGTGATAAAAAAAATTGTCTATCTAAAAATCAATAAAAAAATCGAACCAATTTTTTAAAGTGTGTCCATTTTTCTAAGGTGCTAATAGACGAGTCATTTTATATTTTTTTTGCTTAAAAAATTTTCACAAGAGAACAATAGCATATAAAAGCTCTAGCAGCCTCCCATACATTAGGCTACTTTTGGAAGAAAGATAAAGACTGAATTAAATTTTTGGATTGTATTTGATGTAAAATACACATGATTGAATTATATCTCCATATCCTATTTGATTTAAAATAAATACAGAAACTAAAATAAGTAAAATCACTCAAATACCCTTGTTAATTAAAAAATAAAACAAAATAAACTCTAGTCCCTTTTCTTCTTCACTCAACTACTGCCTCTAATGAACTCAACTCAAGTAACAAACATACACAAACTCTATTTTTCTTTTTTTTTTGCAACTAGGAATTCAATTCATGCTAATGAATCAAATATTCAAATGTTCAAAAACTTCCCTAAACAACTGACCTCTGACCTGAGGAAGCTGGACATGAACCTTATTCCATTTCCTCGTCTCCACTTCTTCATGGTAGGTTTGGCCCTCTCACCTCTCGCAGCTCTTAACAGTACGTCTCCCTTACCGTTTTAGAACTCACACAACAAATGTGGAACGTCAAGAACATGATGTGCGTTGCTAATCCCAGCCATGGTCGGTCTCTCACCCCATCAACCATGTTCACGGAAAATATGAGTACAAAAGAGGTGGATGAAATTATTAATGTATAAAAAAAGAAATCTTCACACCACGGAATGGGAGGAGACGTCGCTGCCGCACAAGAGCTGAGAAGCTGAGAGAGAGAGAGAGAGAGAGAGAGTTGTAGTTGTAAGAATGGAGGAAGGAGGGGAAGAGGGAGGCAATGACATCACCAGTGAGAAAAGGAGGAGTTGTGCTTGCCGCCATCACCAGAAAGAATGACAGAAAATGCTACGACAAAGGAGATGGAGGTAGTGCAAGATGAGGTGAGTGAAGGTTAGAGAGGTGAAGATGCGATGGGGTAGAATGAGAATTTAAAAAGTTGAATAAAGATGTTTTTGGAAGGAAAGATTATTAAAGTTTCAGTTTTTGTTCCCTAAACTTTTAGTCCCTTAGTATCCCCACTTTCTGAAAGTAGGGATTGAAATTTTGTATTTCGGAACTGAAATTTTAGTTACAGTCTCTAGCTAGCAAACATAATACTAGGTTTAGTCCTGATATCAGTGCAGTACCCCATATCAAACGTAACATAGAGAAGAGAGACTAACCCAGCAACCACTCACCCCCACCTTTTGTCCTTCTCCATTGCCGAACTTCTCTCTGTCGGCCAAAGGGTGTTGTCGCTGTTGAATTACCCTTCCAACAACCTCTTCTCCTCTGCTTTTCTCTCTCTCTCTCTCTCTCTCTCTCAGCTCTTGTGCGGCAGCGACGTCTCCTCCCGTTGCTCTCCCTCTCCTTGCTACTACTATAGTTCGTTTACTCCGTCACTGTCGCCGGTCCGTCGCCCAAATAGCCTTTTTGCTCGCCTCTCTGTTCTCCGCCGCGAGTAACACCACTGTTTGTCTTTTTGGCATTGTCGACAATAAGCTTCTCGCCTCTGACCTTGCCATTCGTCCTTGACTCCCTACATCGTCGCTATGGATCTTTCACTCTATTCTTTACCTCTGTTTTTTTCTTTTGTTTTTCTATGATTTTATTTAGTTTATTTTTTAAAATTATAGGTTAAACTAAACTCAAATAAATTTGTCATTTGATTTTCAATATTATTCATTTGATTGCTGATAAAATAAAATTAATAATAAGATTTTGTGATATTTATGGTTGGTTGTTGATAATTGATAATAGTAATAGTAATGGAGTTGAAGTGAAACAAGATAGGTTTAAGGTGTTTAATAATATTGAAAGTGCTGGATTTTGCTTTTAGACAAGTGCAAAATAAATTATTTGCCCAATTGTTCTTGTTTGGCTTATGATTAAGATTCTTATGTTGGATGTATGTTTTAGACTAGAGCTTTGATTGACTTGCAAAATTTTTTTTTATATATATATATTTTTTTATCTTTTTATTTTTTGAATAATTGTGGTAGATAATTATCTGTAAAGATGAGCTAATGTTTCTTTTGGTTGAATTGATTCAAATATTATGTGTTTATTATTTATGTGTATTTTGATTATTTTTAGTTATAAATTTTGATATTTAAATTTGTTTATAAATTTTTAATAATAAATTATAGACAAATTATCATGTAAAATTTTAAATTTTATTAATCTAACAATTATTAAATTTAACAAGGCTGCTACACATCCATATAACCATATAACCATATAGGCCCAAGCGCATTAAATGCAGAGTGAGAAACACGCGCCACACAAAAAAACGTCTCGTTTTTCCATTCGCGCTTCATTATGAACGAACGTTACATCTTCAACACAAAACCAATATCCCAAAACATTCACTCTCTTCGAACCTCTTTGAACATCACTCAAACTTCAATCACATTCTTTATGAAAACTACTACTGCAAACGAATCGGAAGAAGATTTCACAAGCAACAACCAGAAACAAACGAAAACAGCAACAAAGACTACAAAAGGTATGAGAAAATTACTGTTCATTTAAAATATTGCAATGTCGCGTTTTGCCTAGTTTCATTTCAGTTTTACTGGTTTGATTTGCTTCGTTTGGTGGATTTAACTATTGTGAATGATTTTTACAGTATAACTAAGGCTTTAAGATATAGTTGCTTGTTCTTATTGGTTTGGATAGTTTAATTAGAGCTCTGTTACTATCTCCAGTACTTATTTTCATTGAAGAACAGTATTCTTGTTGATTGAAAATTGATAATGATTTATTAACCACATGAACATTTTTCGACTCGGTGGACTTTGTGATTTTGGTTCTGTGCATGAAGGATTTTCGGTTCGGTGGGTTGTTGATGTATTGAATGAGTTTTGTTTAAAATAATTCACATTAGAGACAACTCTTTCACTTTGATAATACATACTACTGTAATAGTATGGATATACATACTTATGGTTGTTGATAATCCATCTAGCCTTTAAGATATACATGCTTGTGGTTGTTGATGTATTGAATAAGTTTTGTTTAGAACAATTCACATTAGAGACAACTCTTTCGCTTTAATAATCTATACTACTGTAATAATATTTTTGTTGATTGAAAGCTGATAATCATTTATTAACCACATGAATATTTTTCGGTTCGGTAGCCTTTTTTATTTTGGTTCTGTGCATGAGGGATTTTCGGTTTGGTGGGTTGTGGCATTCTAATTGACTTGTTTAACATACACATGCTTGTGGTTGTTGATGTATTGAATGAGTTTTGTTTAGAACAATTTACATTAGAGACAACTCTTTCACTTTGATAAGCCATACTACTGTAATAGTATTTTTGTTGATTGAAAGCTGATCATCATTTATTAACCACATGAATATTTTTCGGTTCGGTAGCCTTTTTTATTTTGGTTCTGTGCATGAGAAATTTTCGGTTCGGTAGGTTGTAGCATTCTAATTGACTTGTTTAACATACACATGCTTGTGGTTGTTGATATATTGAATGAAATATTGACAAAAAAATTTATTACAGCAAAACACAACAAGAAAATGGCTACAATGAAGGAGAAGGCACATTATAACGTAAGTAGATTAAATATATTTATCCACTTTTATTTGAATAACATCTATTTTGTATTATAAATATATCCTCACATTCTGTTTCAAAAAATGCAGAAAACTCACTATTACAGATGCCAAACAAAGGCAATAGCAACAGTGTATAGGAAAATGGGTCAAGAAAAGAAAGATATTGTGGAAGAAATGGGATTTTGTGGTATGGCACATGTGCTAGAAATGAACGTCTCTAATACACTGCTGATAGAATTGCTTGATCGGTTTGATATAGAGAGAGGATGCCTAAAAACTCTACAGGGGACAATATACATAACTCCTCGTAAGGTAGCAGCTACCCACGGCATAACCAATGGAGGTAATATATTTTCTACTTACTCCTTATTTTCAGTTCATTAGTGTCCGGATAATTAAACTGGTCGTTTTTGTCTTATTTTTGCTATTAAAATATTGTAGGGAATCTTTTTCCTGAAAAGGTTGATTACAAAAAGCTGAATCTAGCAGACAAGAAAATATTTGACAGCATCAAAAATATTTCCTTGGCAACTTTGGCAAGGAATGTGCTGGAGATGAGTGTAGAAGGGGAGGAGAACCAGAAAAGATTCAAGAGGACTTTTGTTGTCTTCATACAAAAGTGCTTCTTGCTCCCCACAACGGTAAGTGTGGCCTCCCCAATCCATAAGCCACCGATCTTTCATGTAGATAACATTAGGGAATGGGATTGGGTAAAGCATGTTCTCAACTTCTTAATGAAAGGAGTTGAAAACAAGAGAGAGGGGAACAAACAGTCTGTTGATGGCTGTATTTTTGTATTAATGTTGATATACTTCCATGAAACAAAGTTCCTCCGCCCATTTGCACCTGATGCTCCCCTTGCACCATGGGTGGCCTATTGGACAAGGGAAAAGATTATTGAACGGATTTCATCCGAAACAACATAACCATTGGTAAGTACTATACTAAAATTCTCCGAAAAATTTGCTTTGAAATGCTTTTAGGTTATAATTAAATTATTTGTCCTACTTGCAATTGTTAGTTTTGTTCATTTGAATATTTCTGCATTAAGAAACATTTTTCTTGATGAATAAATAGTTGTCATGTACTATTCACCATATGAATATTTTTCGGTTCGGTAGAATTACTTTATTCGGTTCACCAAATTGTTAATTTGTTATTTTGATGATTAATTAATTTAGACCTTGTTTCTATTTTAGGGACTTCTGTACAAAAGGCAAAAAAAGAAAGAAAAAACAAAAACAAGTAACTTGGAGAAAAAAGAAAAAGAAAAGAAAATAAAAAAGAAAAATGTTGAGACGAATTCTTCTTCAGAAGAAAAAGACTTTCCGAATCTGAATCCGAAAATCAGTAAGTTTAATTTTCATATCAATTTCATTTAATTTGTATTTGCTTAAATTTGTTCTTATGCGCTTGTTCTTATGTATTGCAGAGAAGAAGAAATCAATAAAACCACACAAAAAAAAAAGAAAACAACCATTGAAGGTGGTTAAAAAACAAACCAAAAAAACAAAGCATGTGCCTATAGATTTAGAGAGCACAAGCGAATCTGAAAACGAGTAAGTATTTTTGTTGATTGCATATATATCTATTTTCATTTCGGTTTAGCCGTTTAATTTATTTCAGTTTGGTGTTATCTTTGGGTTTGGTTGACTTCATCGTTAGTGTCTTGTCTCCGATATAAATTCAATGTGTTTATTTATTTTATAGAGAAAATAAAATTGAGAAAACACCCAAAATAAAAAGAAGAAAACAACCAGAAAGAGTGGCAAAAACACCAACCCAACCTGAGAAGAAGTTTCTCGAATCATATTTTCTTTTATTGATACTTACATTTTTGCTTTCTTGATACTTATTTTATGAACTTTCAGAACTGAACAAGAAAAAGACAATGCTGCCGAAAAAAGAAAACGAGCATTGGATATAATAATAGAATAAAGATCAAAGAAAAGAAATGATGGAGCTCAGTCAATAAACATTGCTCCGGATCAGTTTGACTCTCCACAGGGATAAAATGATTTCTCTCAGATGTAAGATTCAGTTTATTATTCCCGAATTCTTTTTCTTACCTTGCTTACTTTTGCTACAACTTTTTCTATTTATTTATATTGCTTAGTGTGCCGACTGTAAATATTGATAGTGAGCAAGTCTTACAGACTCAAGGAAGCTCTACACCTTCTGTAGATGCTGTGAGCAATACCAGGTAAATTGGTTCACTGCATATTGTATTTTCGGTTCGGTGGTTGCCCAAAAATGAATTTAATGTATTTCTAGACCTCTGCTTTTAATCTTGGTTTTTAATTTTAATTTGTTATTTTTTTAGAAAAAATACCCTGGAAACCCCGGTCAAATATTTTAGAAAAAAGAAAATCTTCCCAAGAAAGACATCTAAAACTCCACAAGTGTAAGTTAAAAATATTTATGTTACTTTTTAAAATTTAGTTAATAATTTTTGTTTAATTAGTCACAAGAAAATTGTGTTTAAATGTCACTAGAGCTACATGATAAACCCCATTTGTAGGGTTTATCTTGTATTGATTTTAGGGGATTTTATAACCTTTTACCCACATTTATCCATTGAAATAGCATGGTTTTATAACTTCTCCTTTAATTGTGCTTAAGAATGAAAACATGCTTTTTAGGTCTTAAAATAAATGAATTTAGTTCACCTTGATTCCATTAGATGCCTTGATATCTTTGTTAAGTGATTTAAGGCTTAGGAGGCAAAGATTGGATCAAGGGAATGAAGAAAGAAAGCATGAAAAGTTGGAGAACTCATGAAGAAATGAAAGAACCGGAAAGCTGTCAAGCCAACCTCTTCGCACTTAAATGACCATAACTTGAGCTACAGAGGTCCAAATGATGCAGTTTCAGTTGGGTTAGAAAGCTAACATCCGGGGCTTCGAAACGATATA
Organism: Arachis duranensis; assembly: GCF_000817695.3. NCBI lineage: Eukaryota > Viridiplantae > Streptophyta > Magnoliopsida > Fabales > Fabaceae > Arachis > Arachis duranensis. The sequence goes on along the minus strand of NC_029780.3, from coordinate 116,302,054 downwards.
AGATTTGCCATAGTTTCTACATGTATGGTGGCACGCACGCGCATAGTACGCGCACGCGACGTTGCTGCCACCTGGTTCACTTAAAGTAAAACGTGGCCAGCGAATTCTAAAGTCTTGTGGGCCCAATCCAACTCATTTCTGATGCTATTTAACCCAAGGAATGAAGATGGAAACACATGTTAGTTACCATTAGTTTAGTTTAGTTTTAGAAGTAGTTTCTAGAGAGAGAAGCTCTCACTTCTCTCTAGGATTAGAATTAGGATTAGTTCTTAGATCTAGGTTTTAATCTTTGCTTTCTTCTACTTCTACCTTTCAATTCCTTATTGTTACATTCATCTTCCTCTATTCTTTTGTTGTAATTTCCTTTATGTTGTTCTTATATTTTGTTGTAGATCTAGTATTGTTCCTTCTACATTCTTCCAATTCAATAAGAGGCAATTCATAATAAATGTGTCTTCTTTGCTTTTCTATTGTTGATCTCTTGTTTTTGTAGTTGTAGATTCCTTTAATTCTTTCATTTAATAATGTTTACTTCTATTGCACTTTATGTGTTTGTTGAAATGCCTTTTCTAGATATAGTATAGATTTTGTTCCTCTTGGCCTAGGTAGAGTAATTAGTGACACTTGAGTTATCTAATTCCTTTGTTGATTGGTAATTGGAGAGATTGCTAATTGGTTTGGAGTGCACTAAAGCTAGTCTTTCCTTGGGAGTTGGCTAGGACTTGTGGCTCAAGTCAATTCATCCACTTGACTTTCCTTTATTTAGTAAGGGTTAACTAAGTGGTAGCAATGAACAATTCTCATCACAATTGAGAAGGATAACTAGGATAGGACTTCTAATTTTCATACCTTGCCAAGAGCCTTTTATAGTTGTTAGTTTATTTTCATTGCCATTTACTTTCATGCCTCTTATCAAAACCCCAAAACAACTCAAACCAATAACAAGACACTTTATTGTAATTCCTAGGGAGAACGACCCGAGGTTTGAATACTTCGGTTTATAAATTTTAGGGGTTTGTTTTAGTGACAAACAACTTTTTGTATGAAAGGATTAGTGATTGGTTTAGAAACTATACTTGCAACGAGAATTCATTTGTGAATTCTAAACCGTCAAAAATCTAATCATCACTACACCTGAATCTGAAGTACAAATCGTTGAGTTTCAACAACAAACTCGTTCTGAACCTTTGGAAATGTGAGTGTTTCAATGTCCAAATTCCTATTTTTCAAAACAAATTCTAATTATTCAACATTAACTTTATTTTTGTTTACATTCCTTAGATCTTCTCTTGCATTGTCTCTTCCAAGTTCAGTTCTATAAGAGTTGATGAAGGATAACTTCATCTATGTCCCTCCACAAGAGAAAACACAACAAACATCTAATAATGAGTAAGTTAATAAATATTTATTCACCACATGAATCTTGTTCAATGTTTACTGCTTATAAATGGTTTAATTATCGTTCAGTTAAAACCAGAAATGAATTCAATCTGTTCTTATCTTTGGACTCTCTTCTGCTTATTACAGTTGCCCTCAAGAAGCTGAAAAGCAGGGTGTTACAGTATCTCTTACGAGTTCTGTAATTGAAGACTTAATGAAAGATGACTATGTGTATGAAGTTTCTAATGAAGAGTAAGTTTCACATATTTTTTTTTTAATTTTAATGGTTATTATTGAACTATTTTCTATTTAATGTAACAGCCTTGCAAAAGAACAAGAACAACAAGCCCAAGAACCAACGGTGCAACAAGAATCAGAATAAGAAGCACCTGTTAATGTGTAAGCATTAAATTCTTTAATATCACTTTTGTTTAATATAATTTCGGTTCATTGTAAGTTTGGGTTTTGGTTTAGTATAAGTTTAGTTTTCGGTTCACTATAATGATTAGTGTAATTTCTGTTAAATATCATTGTTAAATATGATAATAGTTTGGGATAATTATAGAAATCTTTACTGTTTAATGCAACAGCCCTGCAAAAGAACAAGAACAACAAGCCCAAGAACCACCGGTGCAACAAGAAGCACCTGTTAATGTGTAAGCATTAAATTCTTTAATATCACTTTTGTTTAATATAATTTTGGTTCACTGTACGTTTAGGTTTTGGTTCAGTATAAGTTTGGTTTTCGGTTCACTATAATTATTAGTGTATTTTTTGTTAAATATCATTGTTAAATATGATAATAGTTTGGGATAATTATAGAAATGTTTACTATTTAATGAAGCAGATCTCTAGAACAGTCGTGCAAAGAACCAACAGAGCAACAATCCAAACAAGAAGTATCTGTTGATGTGTAAGTTTTACTGCTTATATAAATATCAATAATGTTTACTACTTATACATGGTTTAATTATGGTTCGGTTGAAACCAGAAATGAATTCAATGTGTTGTTGTCTTTGGACTCTCTTCTGTTTCTTATAGCTGCCCTCCAGAACCCAACAAGCAGGGTGTTACGGGGTCTATTACAAGCTCTGTTATTGAACAGTTTTTCAAGGATGCCGATGTCTATCAAGTTTCTGATGAAGAACAATCTAAAGAACCTCCGGTGGCATGGCAATCAAAAAAAGAAACTCTAATTTTGTCATCATTTGATAGGTATGTTACTTGCTTTTCTTTAATATCATTTTTGTTTAATATCATTTTGGTTCACTGTTAGTTTGGATTTGGGTTCACTATTTGTTTGGATTTCGGTTCACTATATTGATTAAATATCATTTTTGTTTAATATCATTGTTAAATATCTATCATCCTGTAGTATTGCTCAACCTAGGGAAAGGGAAGATAAAAGGCCTTCCTTTAGCCTTGGGATAAGTCCACCAGTATCTCAACCAACTCAGCCCTCTCAAGAGAGTGATTCACAGCTTGACATCCTGGCAGAGGTGGTGGTAGAGGCTGGAGTGGAAGCAGCATTAAAATTTGCTGAAGGAACATCTTCAGAACTAACCTTACCAGCGGCTCAAGTTTACAAAACCCCACAGAAAAAGACAAAAAATCACGAACGAGCTGATTGAAAAGTGTTATCATTGGATGACGCATGTAAAAAAGACAAAAGATAGTACCGATGAATATGAACCATTATTTGTCTTGAAACATGAGGGACTCTACGAGGGATTAAGAGAATATTTCACGTCTCTAATGCCCGGAGAACAAGTGCATGCCGTGGTAAAATCCTTTGCAAATTGCGTTAACATTAATGATTTTTTTAAACACTCTTATATAGTATGTCTCATAAATTTTCATCCTGTAGGTGGTTAGTATACACAGCTTGATTCTCAACAAAATAAAAACTAAGTGGTATCAAGAACAAATATACATTGTTCCGATGGATATTGTGGTAAGTAAATTTCTTATTCACTGCTTATTACTGAATGTTAATATTGGTTCACCTGATTCTTATGTCTTCTTTTGAGTACTTTTGGATTAAGAAAACTTTTCTCTTGAAGATTGAATGTTTTTTCACGTTTTATTCAGCATATGATTTTTATTCGGTTCGGTGAAATATGATTTAACTGATGTTGATTTTGCAGAATTTTATCGTGGGAACTGTTCCGAGGGTTACCTGAAACTGTAGGTTGATCTCGGATGAGATCTTCTGTATTGGTCGGAGCTGTTGTGTTCGACTTGTTGGACTTGGTGGTGCTGCTGATCCTTCATCACCGGAGGGTGGTGGTACCTGCAAGGGACTCCGATGCTTAAGTTAGCAAGGGTATTAAGCAGGTTTTTAGTAGAATCAGAGTATGAGTTATACCTGGGTGCTCCAGCGTATTTATAATGGCGTAGAGTGACCTTTTCTAGAGATAAGATAGTTATCTTATCTTATCTTTGAGTGGAGTTATCATATCTTTAAGGGGGACCGCCTTATCTTTCTAGGCCTTTGCTGCCTTTAGATTTGGGCTGTGTCCTTTCGTTTGGGCCTGCTTGGGCCTCTTATGGCAATTTGGCCAAGCTCTTTGAGAAGAGGTAGGTCGACTTGTTGTTTAAACATCCCGGGTCGGTCAATTCGACCCAGGGTATGAATAGTGCCCCTGCTCGAGTGTGGTCTTCCTTTTGAGGTTGAGTCTTTAGTTTTAGGACTTCGATCCTTCTCTGGTGAAGCCGAACTCGAGCATTTGTCGACTTTTTCTTTGTAGAGTTTCCCTTTGAATGCGGAACGTTTTTCTTTTTTTTTTTTAATTTTTTGAAACAGGCGTTCCTTTCTTTTGAAACGCGCGTCTCTCTGCTTTGGGAACGTGCGAGGGTTTAATAACCCATTAATTATTTCTTTTGCCGTTTTTTCCCCTTTCTTCATTTCATTTTGAATTGCACCGAAATGATCTCCTTTCTGTTTCTCTTTGCTTGCTGTAACTTCCCCTTTTCTCTTTCGTTCTTTCTATTTTTGCCTAAACCTTCTTCACACGCTTCCCTTCGTGGCATCATTGGTGATTGTTGGAGCTTCCTTTTGCTCGAAAGGCATTTCGGATTTTTGTCTTTTTATTTTCAACTTTTTCAGTGCTTCCTCCTGTTTCAGGTTGGTTCTTATTTCTTTTACTTCTTTCTTCTTTCGTGCTTGCATTGTTCTATTCTTGGTAAAGTTTTGATCCTGCTTTGGAAAGTTTGAACCTTTTTTGTATGGTCATGCTTTGATTGTTGCTGTGATGAAGGCTTTTTAGGGTTCCTTTTGACTTATGTATGCCTTTTAGTGCTTTCCCTGATAGTTGACGCTCTTTAGGGTTTTACATGCTTGTTTATTGCTTCTGATTGTACCTTCTCATTTGGAGTTTTGGGCTGATAAACTTCTTGACTCTTTTGGAAAGAATTGCGCCTTTTGATGAATTTGCCATGTTGGTAGCTTTCTTAATTTGATAGACTTTGTAGAAGATAACGTTTTTCTGATGGTTTGCTTTGATTTTCTTCTCGTGTTGTTGTTTGCTTGGAAGGGGAATATTCTTTGCTGAGGGTTTTAGGGTGTAGCCTTATATACTTTTTCTGGGTCCTTACTCTGTCCCTGCTTCCAAAGGATGCCCCTGGACCTTGGTGTGCATCTTGGGATTTTTCTTTTACTGTTTGTATTGCTCTTGAGTCATGTTTGTCCGAGCTGTTTTGGTTAGTAATCCATTCTCTTTTTCTTTTTGTAGGACTAGTTGGCCATGTCTTCTCGCAAAAATATTGTTGAGACGTCTTCTAAGGTTCCTGAGGGGATGTCCGATTGGTTGGACTCCCTTGTGTTGATGTATGTTTCCGTGGTAAATGCTGAGTTTTGTGCAGGGCTTAGAAAACATCACCGACTCTGTAAGAATAGGGATCAGGAAAAGAACTATGAATTGGTAGCGCCTGATTCTTATGAGAGGGTTTGCTTTCCTGCTCTGAGCCGGGGGGAACGCCCCTTCTTTTATGCTCATGACTATTTTTTCAGTCAGCTGAAGTTGTGGTCGTGTAATGTGGCTCCATCCCAGCTTCATTCGAATTCCTGGGGTTTTATTAAGATTTTTCAGTTGCTCTACCAAGAGTTGGGCGTCACGCCTTCTCAGACTCTCTTTCTTTATCTTTTTGTTTTGACTAAGCCCGGGATTTCTTCAAAAAAGAAAGCCTCTTGGATTTCTTTTTGTTCTGCCCAGGGACACAAAGTGTTTGCTATGTATGATGAGTCTTTTAGGGACTTTAAGAATTACTTTTTTAAGGTCCGAGCTGTTAAGGGAGCTTGACCATTTTTCTTAGAAGTGAATAATGAACCTGCCTTCCCCATGTGTTGGCAAAAGAACATTGTGGTCTCTCGATACACGTGGGAGATGCTTGGCGAGGTTGAGCAGGCTTTTGTAAATGTTTTAGAAGACATCTGGGGGGAACCTCCCCATCTTGACACCAAGAGGTTTTTGGGAGACCCCTCCTTGGTCCGAATTGTGTTGGGTATTGGCCGACTTATTTTGCTTCTATTTTTACTTTGCTTCCTTCTCTTTCCAGTTTGTAACCTACTTCTTTATGGTTATTTTTTGTTTTTCAGAGATGGCCAAGAATAATGACTCCATGAAAGCCTTTAAAAAGGCCAGGAAGGCTACCGCGGCTTAAAAACTATCAGCCAGGGTGACTGGGGAAGGGTCTTCTCAGGTTTCTCAAAAACTACCTGTGCTGAACTCTCCTGGACCGAGGAGGATGATCCATATCCCTCGGGTTCATGTGCTTGATCCTCCCCAAGCTTCTGCTGCTACCTCTTCTCCTTCAGCCGTTCCTCCTTCAAAAAGATCTCGGACTGTTGAGCCCTTCAATTTAGATGCTCCTGATTTTGACGCTGTTGGGTTTGTCGACCAGCAGATTGCCCCTTATGGTATTATGCCTACTGACGATGTCTCTCTTCTTCGTCATTTGGATTTTATTACTCGGAGTAGTGTCAAGATGGCTCATATGGGAGCAGCATTATATCGGACCGCCCAGGATCTTTCTATCCATGCGACAAAGGCTTTTATGGAGGAGGCTAAGTCGGAGTTTGACCGGATCAAGGGTTTGAAGGAGGAGCTCGAGGTGAAAGTGGCCAAGCTAGAAAAGGAGCTGGAGGGTGAAAAAACTAGAGCTATTGCTTTGGCGGCCTCTGCAAAGTTGGCTGAGGATACAGCGTTGAAGCATAAGGAGAACTATATCACCACTTATAGAGAGATGATGGGTCTCAGGGAGAGTTTGGAGTCTGTCCGAGCTGATTATACTAAACTTCAAGGTCATCTTGTAGGCAGTGTCAATGTTGCTTATGAGAATTTGAAGGAGCAGGTTTGGGTTCTTACGCCCGAGCTTGACCTCACTATTTTCAGCTTGGACAACATTGTAAAAGATGGTAAAATTGTCCCTGATGACCCTGATGATGATGATGATGTCGAGCCTCCTCCCATGCCTGCTGCCAAAGTCTCTATTACCTTGCTTCCTCAGCTCCGACAGCTGAAGTTGGTCAGCCTGAGTCTGATCCTGACGTTCGGATCCTGAACCGGGATGATGGGACGGTAGATGCTGTACCTCTTCAGACTCGTCCTCCTTCACCCCGTGATGCAGCTATTGGGAAGTCTTTGGATCCTCTATGATTATTTTTGGTACATTTGTGTATAGCCCGACCTGTGGGCTTTGAACTCTTTTCTTTGTAATTTGTAGTCTTGGTTTCTGAATACTTTGGTTGCTTTTCTGTTAGCAACTTTATTTAAAAACAAAGTAGTTTCTCAGGCTCTTAGGGTTGACTTCAGGTGGCCTCTTGGGTATTTGTTTATTATAGCGGTTTTGGTTCCTGCCTGTTGATTGCTTGCTTAGTATTTAAGCTGAGGTGTTGAAACACTGTTTTCCGACCTCTTTTGATTGCCTTTACACTTTCATACTTGTAGTTTTACTTCTTTTGGGTCATAGCCTTCTGGGTCTGACTTGAAGTCCCTTATAACGCATGCCTTCTGTTTGGCTGACTTCTTCTGAAGTTATTTTAGTAATCCATTTTGTTTGGATCTTTATCAGATCTCTCCTATGGATTACCTTGTATAACTTTTTGTAGGTTTGTTGGGGTTGACTTCATTGTGTCGGTTTCTTCTAAGTTATTTCCAGTAATCCTTCTTGGATCTTTGTCAGATCTCTTTTATGGATTACTTTTATAACTTTGGTTTGTGGGAGGCCGACTTCATCATTTCGGTCCCTTCAAAGTTATTTCTAATAATCCTTCTTGGATCTTTGTCAGATCTCTTTTATGGATTACTTTTATAACTTTGGTTTGTGGGAGGACGACTTCATCATGTCGGTCCCTTCGAAGTTATTTCTAGTAATCCTTCTTGGATCTTTGTCAGATCTCTTTTATGGATTACTTTTATAACTTTGGTTTGTGGGAGGCTAACTTCATCATGTCGGTCCCTTCGAAATTATTACTAGTAATCCTTCTTGGATCTTTGTCAAATCTCTTTTATGGATTACTTTTATAACTTTGGTTTGTGGGAGGCCGACTTCATCATGTCGGTCCCTTCGAAGTTATTTTTAGTAATCCTTCTTGGATCTTTGTCAGATCTCTTTTATGGATTACTTTTATAACTTTGGTTTGTGGGAGGCCGACTTCATCATGTCGGTCCCTTCGAAGTTATTTCTAGTAATCCTCTTTTTTAGGGCTGGCCAGACCTCTTTCCAGGGATTTACTTTTTATAACTTTTGTTATTGTGGTTAACTGGTCCGACTTCTTCATGTCAGTCTGTCTTTTTAAGTTATTTTTTAGCAACCCATTTTTATTAAGACCTTGTCAGGTCCTTTCCTATGGGTCACTTTCGATAACTTCTTGCATTTAATCTGTTTTGTCGCTTTTCATCTTTGCCGATTTTGTAGAAATTGGGTTTGATCCTCGCTTGGCCGACCTTTGGTGAATTCAGTTTTCATCCTTGTTGGTCTTTATCGTGATCAGACAGTGAATTTTAGTTTTCACTTTTGCCGATCTGTAGCTTTATAATCGGGCGATGAAATTTTGCGTTTCAGATTAATGCGTCTTGATAAAGGATTTGTGGAAAATCTGAAAAAGCTTTATTGAAAAAGAAAATATGCAAATATATACATGTGGGAGTTTTACCCCTCTAAGTTAAGTATTTCATGGATCTTGGTTTAGTGCCTCGTTAAAAAACCTTTTTAAGGAAAAAGAGTGCACCTCGTCCTAAGATCCTTTACCACCTAATAACTGTAGTACCTTCTTAAGTTACAGGCGTGCCATGACCTTGGGAGTTCTCGCCCCTCGAGTTCGGATAGCTTGTAGTAGCCTCTTCTGAGTACTTCTATGACTCGGTAGGGTCCCTTCCAGTTTGCTGCCAGCTTTCCTTCTCTAGGTCGAGTTGTTCCGATGTCTTTTCGGATTAGGACGAGGTCGTTCTTGGCAAAACCTCGTGACACTACCTTTTGATTGTATCTTAAAGCCATTCGACATTTTAATGCCTCTTCCCTGATCCGAGCTCTTTCTCAGATTTCTGGAAGTAGGTCGAGTTCTTCCCTTTGAAGTTGGGAGTTGGCCTCTTCATTGTAGTGGATCACTCTGGGTGATCCTTTTTTGACCTCCACTGGGATCATTGCCTCCGTTACGTAAGCTAATCGAAAAGGTGATTCCTTTGTGGTGGAGTGTGGAGTCGTCCGATATGCCCATAGGACTTGCGGGAACTCTTCATCCCAAGACCCTTTGCCTCTTGGAATCTTTGTTTTAACCCGGCTAATATGACTTTGTTAGCAGCTTCTGCTTGTCCGTTGGCCTGGGGGTGTTCTACGGATGTGAATTGGTGTTTTATATTCAGATCGGCCACCAATTCTCTAAAGCCTGCATATGTAAATTCAGTGCTATTGTCTATGGTGATGGAATATGGGACCCCAAACCTTGTGACAATATTTCTATATAGGAATTTTCGACTTATTTGAGCAGTAGCGTTAGCTAGGGGTTCCACCTCAATCCACTTTATGAAATAGTCTACCCCCACAATGAGAAATTTGACTTGTCTGGATCCTTGAGGAAAAGGACCGAGAAGGTCGAGTCTCCATTTTGCAAACGGCCAGGGTGAGGTTACACTGATAAGCTCCTCTGGTGGGGCGATGTGAAAGTTGGCATGTTTCTGACATGGTGAACATGTCTTTACGAATTTTATTGCTTTTTTCTGTAGAGTCGGCCAATAAAATCCTGCCCGGAGTACTTTTTTGGTAAGAGTCTGTGCTCCGAGATGGTTGCCACAGATGCCACTGTGTACTTCTTCTAAAACTTCCTTTGTGTTGGAAGTCGGCACACATTTTAACAGTGGTGTTGAAATCCCCTTTTTTGTATAGAGTATTGTTTATGATAGTGTAGTATTGTGCCTCCCGTATTAACCTCTTTGCCTCCTTCTTATCTGTAGGGAGTATTTCTATTATGAGGTAGTTAATTATGGGAGTCATCCATCTTTGATCTAGATCTGTTATGGTTAGGACCTTTTCTTCTTCCGAGATTGACAGATTCTGCAACATTTCCTGGATGAGGCTTCTATTGTTGCCCCCTGGTTTGGTGCTAGCTAATTTTGAGAGTGCATCAGCTCGAGCATTCTGTTCCCGAGGTATGTGGCGGACCTCATATTCCCCGAGTTGTCCGAGTTGTTCCCTGGTTTTGTCTAGGTACTTTTTCAAGGTGGGATCCTTGGCTTGATAGTTTTCTGTTATTTGTGAGGTGACTACATGTGAGTCACTGAAGATGGTAAGCTTTTGAGCTCCAACCTCCTTAGCCAGCTTCAAACCAGTTAGTAGCGCCTCATATTCAGCCTGGTTGTTTGAAGCAGGGAACCCGAATTTGAGGGAAAGTTCAATTTGAGTTCCTTGATCGCTTTCTATTATCACGCCTGTGCCACTTCCAGTTTTATTTGAGGAACCATCTACGTAGAGATTCCATTTTGTAGTGATTTATGGGGTGTCCGTAAACTCTGCAATGAAGTCGGCCAGATACTGTGATTTGATGGTTGTCCGAGCTTTATACTGAAGGTCGAATTCAGACAACTCGACTGCCAATTTCAAGATTCTTCCTGCTAAGTCTCTTTTCTGTAAAATGCTTTTTATGGGCTGGTTGGTCCGAACCTTGATGATGTGGGCTTGGAAATATGGGCGGAGTCGTCGAGATATTAGTATGAAAGTAAAGGCAAATTTTTCTATTTTTTGATAGTTCAGTTCGGACCCTTGTAGTGCTTTGCTGATGAAGTATATAGGTTGTTGTCCACTGTCGTCTTCTTGGACCAGTGCTGAGGCTACTGCCTAATTTCCTACTGCGAGGTACAATATAAGTGGTTTTCTTTCCCGTGGCCGGGTTAGAATAGGTGGTTGTCCTAGGAATCTTTTGAAATCTTGGAAGGCCTGCTTGCACTCCATCGTCCATTCAAACCTCTCTCCCTTCCTTAGAGTGGCGTAGAAGGGGAGAGATCTTATTGCCGATCCAGCTAAAAATCTAGACAAGGCTTCCAATCTTCCATTGAGTTGTTGTACCTCTTTGACACAAGTTGGGCTCTTCATGTCGAGTATGGCCCGGCATTTATCCGGATTTGCTTCGATTCCTCTTTGTGTGAGCATAAAACCCAAGAATTTGCCAGCTTATACTGCGAAGGTGCATTTTGCAGGATTAAGTCGCATGTCATGCCTTCTTATAGTGTCGAATACTTGGGTGAGGTCGGACAATAATGACTCTTCACTTTGTGCCTTTATTAACATGTCGTCCACGTAGACTTCCATGACTTTCCCGATGTGGTCTGCGAAGACCTTATTCATTAATCTTTGATAAGTGGCTCCTGCGTTTTTGAGTCCGAATGGCATAAGTTTGCTTTGATAAGTTTGCTTTCGGGGTTAAGAATGAGGTTTTCTCTTAATCAGGTGGGTACATCGAGATTTGATTGTATCCCGAATAGGAATCCACAAACGAGAGGTATTTGTATCCGGAGGAGGCGTCCACCAGAGCGTCGATACTTGGGAATGGATAAGGATCTTTTGGGCAGGCTTTGTTGAGATCAGTGTATTCGGTGCACATGCTCCACTTCCCATTTGATTTTTTCACCAAGACAATGTTAGCTAGCCATAGTGGGTACTTGATTTCTCTTATGAATCCTGCCTCCAGTAGAGCTTGCTCCTGCTCTTCCATAGCTTGGGATCGTTCTGGTTCGAGCTTTCTACGTCTCTACTATACTGGCCGAGATCCTGGGTAGACTGCCAGCTTGTGGCACATTAACTTAGGGTCTAAGCCCGGGATGTCTGCGGCCTTCCAAGCAAAGAGGTCGACATTGCTTCGTAAGAACTATATGAGGGACTCCTTTTCGTCCCCTTTTAGAATTGTGCCAATATTAGTCATTTTATCTGGAGTATCTCCGATTTGAACTTTTTCTGTTTCGCCTTCAGGTTATGGATGAAGTTCTTCCCGTCCTTGAACTCTCCTGAGCTCAATGGCGTGAATTTCTTCTCCTTTGCCTCTGAGGTTCAGACATTTATTATAGCAGCGGCGCGCTGTCTTCTGGTCTGCTCTTACTGTTGCGATTTCTTCTGTAGTCGGGAACTTCATGCATAGATGTGGAGTCGAGACGACTGGGCCAAGCTGATTTAGCGTTGTTCAACCTATCAGGGCATTGTAGGCTGAACCAACATCGACCACAATATAGTCTATGTTGAGTGTCCATGACCGACTTCCTTTTCCAAAGGTGGTGTGCAAGGAGATATATCCAAGTGGTTGGATTAGAGTGTCTCCCAGCCCGAATAGGCTGTTTGGATATGCTTTGAGCTCTTTCTCCTTTAGGCCGAGTTTGTCAAAGGCCGTTTTAAACAGAATATCCGCCGAGCTTCCCTGGTCTACCAACGTGCGGTGGAGATTAGCGTTGGCTAATATGATAGTGATGACCATGGGATCGTCATGTCCTGAGATGACATCAGCTGCATCTTCTTTAGTGAAGGTGATAGTGGGGAGTTCGGGTGCTCCTTCTCCTTCTTTGACATGATATATCTCCTTCAGATGTCTTTTGCGAGATGATTTAGAGACTCCTCCTCCTGCAAATCCTCCATCTATCATGTGGACGTGTCTCTCCAGAGTGCGAGGTGGTCGTTCAGTTCGTCCAACCTCTTCTTCTCTTATTCTTTTTCTTGGCTCATCTGATTTATTGGCTAAGTACTGATCTAGTCTTCCCTTTCTTACCAATTTTTCTATGATGTTCTTTAGATCAAAGAATTCGTTGGTGGGATGTCCGTAGATTCGATGGTATTCACAGTACTCTGTCTGATCTCCCCCTCCCTTCTTGCTTTTGAGTGCGCGAGGTGCAGGTATCTTTTCTGTGTGACATACTTCTCGATAGACATCTACGATAGACACCCGGAGAGGGGTGTAATTGTGATATTTCTTGATCTGTTCACCATGCTGGTCTTTTTTTTCTTTGGACTCTTTATCCTTATCCTGGGAAGAATATAAGAGTCTGGATTTGGAGGCCTCTCCTAATCGGGAGTTTTTCTCCATGTTGATGTACTTTTCTGCTCGTTCTTGTACTTCATTTAGATATGTGGGATGTTTTTTTTATATGGAGTGACTGAAAGGTCCCTCTTGTAGGCCATTGATGAGGCCCATAATGGCTGCTTCTGTTGGTAGGTTTTGTATGTCCAAACATGCCTTGTTGAATCTTTTCATGTAGCTATGAAGACTTTCCCGATCTCCTTGCTTGATCCCTAGTAGACTTGGGGCGTGTTTAGTTTTGTCCTTCTGGATGGAAAATCTGGCCAGAAACTTTTTGGCTAAGTCGTCAAAGCTTGAGATGGACCTGGGGGGTAGATTGTCAAACCATTTGATCGCCGTTTTAGTCAAAGTGGTTGGGAAGGCTTTGCACCGAGTTGCATCTGAGGCATCGGTGAGATACATTCTACTTCGGAAGTTGCTGAGATAATGGCTGGGATCTGTCGTGCCATCGTACAGGGTCATGTCGAGAGGTTTGAAGTCTTTTGGGATTTTGGCCTTCATGATCTCGTTGGTGAATGGGTCTTGTTCTTTGCGGGAGCTATCCTCATGATTGGATCGGGTAGTTTTAGCTTTGAGATCGACTTCGATCTTCAGGAGCTTGTCCTCTAATTCGCGGCGTCGCCTAGCTTCTCTTCGTAAGTCTCTCTCGGCTTCCCGCTGGTACTCAACCTCTTTTTCAAGTTGTTTTAGACGATCCTGAAGTGCCTCCATGGCTCCCGTGCTTGGGGAGTTATTGTCTTTGTTAGGTTGAGAAGTGTCATCTAGTATAACCTCCGCGTTCTTGTGTGGCGTTCGGTTCTCTAAATCAGAGTTGTGGTCGTTGTCAAGGTTGTCCGCCATGATGATGGGATGACTTCCAGGTTCTCCAGCAACGGCGCCAATGTTTCGAGGGTTACCTGAAACTGTAGGTCGATTTCGGATGAGATCTTCTGTATTGGTCAGAGCTGTTGTGTCCGACTTGGTGGTGGTGTTGATCCTTCGTCACCGGAGGGTGGTGGTACCTGCAAGGGACTCCGATGCTTAAGTTAGCAAGGGTATTAAGCAGGTTTTTAGTAGAATCAGAGTATGAGTTATACCTGGGTGCTCCAGCGTATTTATAATGGAGTAGAGTGACCTTTTCTAGAGATAAGATAGTTATCTTATCTTATCTTTGAGTGGAGTTATCTTATCTTTAAGGGGGATCGCCTTATCTTTCTAGGCCTTTGCCGCCTTTAGATTTGGGCTGTGTCCTTTCGTTTGGGCCTGCTTGGGCCTCTTATGGCGATTTGGCCGAGCTCTTTGAGAAGAGGTCGGGTAGTCCTGATTTGAAGAGGTCGGTCGACTTGTCGTTTAAACATCCCGGATCGGTCAGTTCGACCCAGGGTATGAACATGAACATATGGCGACAAATACTATGATAAGAGCACAAAAAAAGTCCACAGTTTTAATATTCAGCAGTATGACCACTACTAGCAGTTTATTGACAAAAGGAAACTTGCATCCCATCCATTTGTAAGTTGTAATATTTAAAATTCTTTGATAATTCTCGTGTTTGCTATTGTTTCCACCGAAATATTCTATAATTTTTCAAAACTTAAGCTATTTGTCCCAATTTGCAATGGAGGGCATTGGTGGTTGTGGATTGCTGATGTAAACAATAAGAAATTCTATGTCCTTAACCCTATCAACAAGAAGCCAGAAGAAATACCTGATTCGAGAAAGGAAATAAACAAATTTGTTGTAAGTTATTTTCTTGTAAATTATTGAAATTATTCTGTACATGAGAGGAGTTTGGTTCACTGTTGTTGGTTTTGTTTATTTACTTTTTTTGTCTCTTTCAGAGTTTAATAATTTTCCAGATGAGGGTGTACGCTGGGGCGGAACCCTTAATAGAGGATGCACTGGGAGAGGAAGCAGAGTATATCCCATTGAATGGTCAACGTACAAAGTAAGAATCTTTCTCTTCTATAGTGCTATTTTTAATATGTTTTATTTTATATACTAATGATCGTATTATACTCAATTCTTGCTTAGCTATGATTGTGGAATATTCGTAATGAAATGGCTGGAAACAATAGATCCACAAAAAATAAAGAGTGGCAAGAGATATAAATATAAAGCTTGGACACAAGTAAGTACTTTCTAAATTAATAAACTTTTTTCTTTTCTTATTTCATTCAGTTAAGTTGATATTGTAACTAGAGCTTTGAAGTTGGTTGTTACTCTGTTCAATAGTTGTTTTCCATGCAGAAAATACTATTCTTGTTGATTGAAAATTGATCACCATTTATTGACCACATATAAAATTTTCGGTTCGGTAGCTCATATAATTTTGATTCACCAAATGAATGTTTTTTGGTTCGGTGGCTCTTATAATTTTGATTAACCAAGTGAATGTTTTTTGGTTCGATGGCCTCCTTTTAATTTGTTTAGGTTTAGGGTTACTGTGATTCCATTTTTACAGTATAACTAGGGCTTTGAATTAAATTTGTTGTTATTTAATGTGGTTTTGATTTGCTTGATATTTAATGTGTTCAGGATGTAGGGTTATTGTGATTGCATTTTTACAGTAGGATTAGGGATTTGAATAATATTGTTCTTATTTCATTTGGGTTCATTTCTTATGCAACTAATTCATTTCAATTGAAATGAAGAAGGAAATTAATGACTCCAGATACCAATATGATCCACATTTTCTGTTTCATGAAATGAACAAAATGAGAGACCAAGTAATTTCGGAATCTGAAGCAATAAGACTCACCAAGCCGTCTGTTTTCCTCTCCACCCCTTATTGTAAATACATATCTGGGAATTTAGATAGCAAATAGCATATACTAGTTGTAATTAATAATATTTTGTTTAACTTGTTTAAAGAGCAAAAAATGCATACTTCAAATGTATATATGTCAATGTATGTATCAAACAATGCAAACAATGCTTCTTTCAAAAGTATATATGTCAATGTTAATGTATATATCTATTCTTAATATCAATGTATGTATCAATTATTAATATTCATATATCTGTTGGAACTGTGTGGATGTTGTTTTATTCCAGGTTCTCAGTGATTGCAATCACTGTATTTACGAATACATTTATAATCCAAAAGAACACAGTGAACCGAAACTAATACACTGGGCGAACCGAAAAGGTAGAAACACACTGAACCCTTAAACCCTGAACCCTAAACCCTAAACACTAGATCACTAAACCCTAAAACCTGAAACCTATACCCTAAACCCTAAAACACTGAACAATGAACCCTGAACCCATAAACCCTAAATCCCTAAAACCCTAAAACCTAAACCCTAAACACAAAACATTGAACCCTAAACCCTGAACCCGAACCCTGAACTCTGAACCTAAACTCTGAACAATGAACTCTGAACCCTAAACCTTAGACCCCTAAATCCTGAACCCTTAATCCTGAATCCTAAACCCTTAGCCATGAAAGAGGTAAACCAAAATTAATATACGGGGTGAACCGAAAAGGTAGAAACACACTGAACCCCTAAACACTGAACCCTAAACCTTAAACCCTAAACCCTAAAACACTGAACAATGAACTCTGAACCCATAAACCCTAAATCCCTAAAACCCTAAAACCTAAACCATAAACCTTGAACCCTAAACCCTGAACTCTGAACTTGAACCCTGAACATTAAACTCTGAACCCTAAATGCTAAACCTTAAACCCTTAGAATTCTGAACCCTAAACCCTAGACCCCTAAACCCTGAACCCTTAATCATGAACCCTAAACCCTCAACCATGAAAGCTGTGAACCGAAATTAATACATGGGGTGAACCGAAATTTTGAAACACACTGAACCCCTAAACAATGAACCCTAAACCCATAGCCCCTAAATCCCAAATTGACCCACGCCCAAATAAATTTACCCGCCTCCAACATCACTAAAATAAACGTGACTTCCACGCACTTCATTATAAAAAAACAAAATTCTTCTTCAAAACGCACAAAACCTATCATTCTCTTCAAATCTCTCTTAAAATCACTCAAATTTTAGTCACGTTCTCTGCAAAAACCACTATTGTAGAAGAATAGCGAGAAAATTTGGCAACGAACAACTACAAAAGAACGAAAATAGCAATAGAGACTACAAAAGGTGTGAGAAAACTACTGTTCACTTAAAATCTTGTAATGTCGCATTTCTCTTAGTTGCATTTTAGGTTTCCTGGATTGATTTGCTTCATTTAAAAAGTCAAATTATTGTGAATGTATTTTTACAGTATAACTAGGGTTTGGAATGAAATTTGTTGTTATTTTCATTCAGTTCAGTGGATAGTGTAACTAGGGCTTTGAAATTGGTTGTTACTCTATTCAGTACTTCTTTTGCATGGAGAAATACTATCATTTAGCAACAGTGTTCAAGAATATGAGTCAGGAAAAGAAAGCTATAGTTGAAGAAATGAGATTCAGTTCCCGGGCACATGTCCCAAAAATGAAGGTATCTCACGCCCTCTTAAGAGAATTGATTGATTGCTATGATGAGTATCATGGTTGCCTAAAAACTCTCCATGAAAAAATATACATAACACCTGCTAAGGTAGCAACTGCGCTGGGGATAAGCCACGGAAGTAATACACTTTCCACTTCTTGCTTATTTTCGGTTCATTGCTCACTTAAATTTCGGTTCATTGCTCCCTTTAAATTCAGTTTATTGCTACCTTTAATTTCGGTTCATTGGTATGTAAAAATTTAAACTGAACCTTTTTGGCTCATTTGTTGCTATTAAAATATTGTAGGGGATCGTTTTCCTAAAAGGGTTGACTATCGCAAACTGAATAAGGAAGACAAGGCAATATTTGACAGCCTCAAATGTGTTATGTTGGTGACTTTGACAAAGTCTATCCTAAATATGAGTGTTGAAGGGGAGGAGAACCGGCAAAAATTCTGCAGGACTTTTGTCGTCTTCATACAGAAGTGCTTCTTACTGTGGACGACGGTAAGCATGGCCTCCGCGATCCATAAGCCGCCTATATTTTGTGTGGACAACATCCGGCAGTAGGATTGGGCATGTCATGTGCTCAGCTTCTTGAGAAAGGGAATCGAAAACAAGAGAAAGGGGAAGAAACAGTCCGTTGAGGGCTGTGTTTTTGTTTTGATGCTGATTTACTTCCATGAAACCAAGTTCCCTCACTTGGATGGACTTGATGCTCCCCCGGCACCGTGGGTGGCCTATTGGACAAAGAAGATGATACTCGACCGAATTTTTAAGGAAGCAACAGACACAATGGTAATGTGTTGATTTGAAGCATTGTGTATGCAGAAATATTTTTCTTGATAATTGAATGTTTATCACGTATTATTCATCACATGAATTGAATTTGGTTGAGTGTTTGTGATCATTTTGATTAACCTTATTGTTTTTGTATTTCCTTGTTTCAAATATTTTGCTAACTAAATAATTTTGTGTTTTAGGGACTTCTGTATAGAAAGCAAATAAAGGGGAAAGAGAAAAGAAAAAGGGAGAAAGAAGAAAAGAAAGGTGTTGTTGTGGATTCTTCTTCGGAAGAAGAATATTTGTTGGAATCCAAATCAGAATCGAAATTTGACAATATAATACTGGCAGAAAGAACAAGACAAAAGAGGCTCATGAAAAAAGAAAAAATTGTTCCAACGGATTCAGAAACATCAAATGAATCTCAAAACCAGTGCAGTTTGAATGGTTCTAATTAACAATATTTTGTTCAACTTGTTTAAAAAAGTAAACACTGCTTCTTTTGAATGTATATATGTCAACATTAATGTAAATGTTAATATTATTATGGATCTAATGTTAATGTATATACTGATTCAAGATGAATTACTCCTTGTCTTGTTATATATCTGTTGGAACTGTCTGGCTACTATTTGTTGTAGGTTCACAGTGAAAGAAATTAGGGTGATTACCAATACATTATGAACTCCAAAAGAACACAGTGAACCGAAATTACTACACTGGGTGAACCAAAAGGTAGAAACATACTGAATCCCTAAACCCTAAACTTAAACACTAAAACCAGAACCTTGAACCCATAAACCCTAAATCCCTAAAACCCTAAAACCTAAACCCTAAACCCTAAATGCGAAAAACACAATGAACCAAAATTAATGCAACTGGTGAATCGTAAAAGTGCATATCGCAACATAACATAGATCTAATTTTAAAAGAATGCTACTATCAGAACTCTGAACTTTGAACCATGAACCAAAAAACAAATTCTTATTATTCAACTTAGAAATTAATACACTAGACGAATTGAAAAATTGCATATATCAATATAGAATTTCACAAAAAAAGTGACTATTCATTAAAGACTATCAACATTCAGAAATTAAACCTGCTATAACTATGGTGAACCGAAATTTGCTCATGGGTGAACAAAAATTTACATTAATAAAAACTAAAACTTGTAAAATCTTGTCTTGGATAATTCATATCTGGTGTATTGTAAAGAGTGGAGCTTGACTGAATCGATGATCCAGAGTCTAAAAGGTTCAACTACAAAAGACATAATTAATTGTATATTAGGAAAATGAACAATTGAATTTTTAACTAATCAAAAGCAAGTCAATTTTACCTCGCATGGAGCTGTCTTTTTTTTTTCTTCATGGCATTTGAGATCTTTTTTTCCAGGTTTGATCCAAGTCTGTTCTTGGGCCGACCTCTTGTTTTGATACGTGGTGGGCTTTGAAGATCATTCACATTGCTTAATGTCGCTTCTTCGTAGGTTAACAAACTTTTTCCTTTCCTTCTCTCTTGATATTCTTCCATCTTCGCCATGACCTTGTCAAATTCTTGGTGCAAAATTCTGGTTAACTCTTCAGACTCGGATGTAAATTCACATATATTGTGTGACCGAAACACCAATTTATTAAATCTCTTACTTCTTGGCTCCAGTACAGGTTCATCTTGGTTGCTCTTGATGTGTGTATACCTCCTCTTTATGTTCTTGCTCCAACATTCCAATATGTATTTAGGTGCCACGTTATCCACTCGCTCAAAGCTTAGAACGCTTAGGGAATGGCGGCACGATATGCCCCTAGATTCAAACATCAAGCAATGGCACTTTACATCTCGTGATACTGCATCGTAGGTGACGATAAACTTGTTAAATGTGGAGTTGGAAACCTGCTCTATGACTTCATATGTTGTGAAACCCAAGGTGGAATGCATTGATCTTGTGATACAATTCACTTTACCTCTAAATTGATCTTGAACTTCCCTGAACTTCTCATGGGTATATACACACTAAAACTATGCCTTTATTGCTGATTTTGTTGCACATGGTATCATAGTGTGAAAATCTGCAGCATCGAATTCTCTCTCTATTTGTTCTCTGCTTGCGAGGCAATTATCGTATTGCTTCACAAATTGTCTCAAGGAGCTATTTTATGTGATGAACTTGTTGAAAAATGAATGCATGCTCTCGCTCCTTTGTGTGCTTCTCATCTCGGCCCAAAAGTGGTGATCCAAGTAAACCGGAATCCATATATGCCGATCCTCGTACAGCTCTGCAAACCAAACCAAATTTATAAGTTGTGGTGAACCGAAAACATGCATGCTTTTGGGAAAAAAATATATAAGCATAAAAATTATTCGAATTGAAATCTCAATTACCTAAAAGCCACTTGTTGCCTCCGAGACCATACTTTCTGAGGAAATCGTTCTAGTTTCTGTCAAAATTGTATTTTGTGTACGAGTTCCAAACAACATGGCTCATCTCTTGTTCAATATCAATGTGTCCCTTGTAGCCATTTAGTTTGCTTGGGATCTTCTTCATTATGTGCTAGATACACCGGCGATGAATTGTTGTTGGCATGCATAGCTTAATTGCCCTTTGAATTGATGCGCATTGATCGGTAAGAATACCTTTTGGTGCCTTCCCTCCCATGCAACGTAGCCAACACTCAAATAGCCATTTGAATGATTGAATGTCCTCATTTTTTACCAGCGCGCATCCAAGAAGTGTGGACTGCCCGTGGTGATTCACACCAATAAAAGAACCTAAAACCAAATTGTACCTGCATAAATAACAAGCACACTATGGTGAACCGAAATATGTACAACCACTGAACATCAAAAGTATATTTGAGGGAACCGAATACCTATTTGTGTTATATGTGGTATCAAATGAAACCACATCTCCGAAATAATCGAATGCATTCTTGCTTCTTGCATCAGCCCATAATACATGTTTAATGCAGTGATCGCCTTCAAGGTTGAGTTCAAAGAAGAAATTTTGGTTCGTTTCTTTCATTCTTACTAGGTACTTCCCAAATTCTTTGGCATCATCTTTTTCTGAAATATTCCGTACTTCCCTTGTGATGTATTTCCTTACATCTTTTTCTATAAAACCTAGTTCACGGTGGCTGCCAGCTGCTGCCACAAATGATTGGTAGGTTTTGCTCAGTCTGATTCTAACTTCCTCATGGGTTTCAATGGTGCGACGCACGAACATGCTAAGCTCCCTGTGTTGTTTGAGCATCTCAGCTTGGTTTGGATAACAAGGATGTGAGTGATTCAAAACAACTTTGGAAATTGTCCAAAGACCAACATCCTTCATTATGTGTACGTAAATTCTGGCCGGACAATTTAATAAGGGTTTATCTTCAAAGTTGGAGATATCTTTGATTTCCACCTCCCCTCTCTAGAGCATACAATTAGTTGATTCTTAATCTTGTCTCCATCCCGAGTCGTGTTCCTTATTTTGGTAGAAAAACCAACAAGTTTGGAATAATATTTGTAAAACTTTCTAGCTTCTTCTAGGGTCCTGAAAATCATTCCCACCTTTGGGACAAATTTTTCGTCCACAACACAGCTGGTCTGCATGATGAACCGAAATCTTAATTATGGTGAAACAATTATATAGTGCTTAGGGAAGAAAACAAAACATGTTGGTCTAATTTTTGTTAGACTGCTTTCTACGTACTGAACCAAAAATATGAAAGTGATGAACCACCTCTTTAGTACTTATCGAACCGAAAAGTTACTCAAATTTACTCAGAGTTACTCACAGTTAATGACACTCACAATTACTCACAGTTATATATTATCAATTGATCTAAATTCAATTCAGATGTAGATCACCTCAGTCCATTCAATTCACTTCAAATAAAATTAGCAATTTCATTCCATTAAATTTGATACAGAATTCAATAATCCAAACCTCATCAAATTGATGCGTTTCAGAAGAATAATCCAAATCGTAGTCATTCAACTGATTTGAAGTTGATTCATTCATTGTTTCAACTCAAAAGTGCAGATCGAAGAAGAAAACGAAGAAAAAGATGAACGATGAAGCTAATTGCGTTGAATCAATCCAGATCCATAATGCATAGAAGAAAAATGCGAAAGAGAAGAACAACAAATTTAATTAGGATAAAGAAGAAGAAGAAGAAGAAGAAGAAGAAGAAGAAGAAGAAGAAGAAGAAGAAGAAGAAGAAGAAGAAGAAGAAGAGAAGAAGAAGAAGAAGAAGAGCGTGAAGAAGAACGCGAAAGAGGTTTACGTTGTGTCAGAAGGTTTACGTTGATAAACATTGAAAAAGCAAAATAAAGATTCATTATATAGGTTATAAGTGGCGCGTGTAAAACAAACAAGGATGTGGGGCATGGAGTGAAAGTTATATGAATACCATCCATGTAATTTTTACATGGATGTAGAGCCTTTCTCTAATTTTAAATATTTAGAATTAAATATTATATTTAATTTAACCGGTGTAATTATGGTTTAATTTTGATCAATGTTCTGAAAACTAGTTCGAACCGGCCGGTTGAACCGTGAACCGATAAGAAAAACGGTTCGGACAAATAGCATAATCGCTCATTTCAAAAACCGGAATTGGACTGTTGGACCGGCCAGGAACCGGTCGATCGGACCGAACTGGGACCGGACCGGTTTTCACATTTCAACTCACCGTTTTGAATTTTAAATTAAAAAAAAAGAAAATTGAAAAAAAATAAAAAGAGCGTCACCAACCATGGTTCTGAAAACCGGACCAAACTGGCCGGTTGAACCGATGCGACCGGGAACCGGTGCTGTAAAAGGTTCGGTCCACCATTAGAAACCGTTCATGATAGAACCGGATAAAAACCGCTGAACCAGCCGAGAACCGGTCGGTTGGACCGGACCGGTAACCGGCCGGTTTGCCTAATGCTACGTCGTTTGAGAGGAAAAAAATAAAAAATAAAAAAGAAGAAATCGCGTTGTCTCTTCTCGTTCCTTTCTTACTTTCATTCGTTCCTGCACCAAAGAAAACAAAAGGGGAAAACCTAGCTAGCCTCCACCGCCGCCGAACTCAGTGACCCACTGCGACCGTCCGTGGCCATTTGAGGAGTCTCTCTTTCTACTGTCGGCGTTATCCAAATCGAACCCCCGTTCTCTGTCTTCTTCCTTGCTTGGTGCCCATCCTCCATCAGATTCGTCCTGTTGCCGTCGCCGTCGCCTCGTCACCCTCTCGAAGGTCAGTGGCTTTGGTGTGCAGTTGTTCTTCGTTTTTCATCTTATTCTCTGACTCTCTGTTCAGAAATTAACAAATCATTGAATGATTATAGGGTTTTGTGTTTTTGTTCAAATCATTGATTTGCTCTGGCTTTAGTGTGCTGCTGTGGGTTCTGGGTTCTGGGTGTGCTGTTGTGTGTTTTGTGGCTCTGTTGTGCTGCCGGGGATTCTGGGTTCTGGGTGTGCTGCCGTGGATTCTGGGTTCTGGGTGTGCTGTTGTGTGTTTTGTGGCTCTGCTATGCTGCCGCTGCTTGGTGTTTTTGTTGAAATCATTGAATGATTATTTGTTAAATTTTTTTAGTATGTTGTTAATGTGCTTTGAACTAGCCAGTTGCTGGGCATTGGGTACCCATTTCGCATTATGTTGCCATGTCACATGCTTGTAATTACTTTATATTCAGTTAGGTCTCACAGTTTTAGTTAAGCATTACTTGCTTGGTCCAATAAGTATGTTCTCTGGTTCCCTAGAGCAAACAGTTTGTGAAATCTGCAAGAGAAGCAACACTTGCAGGATCAGCAACATCAAGCTGGTGAAAGAGCACAAAATCTGAGAGATCTTTGAGTGTCTCCAATGCATGAAGGCCTCTCTTCTCATCTCTTGAAGTCAACACAACCTTCACTCCAGTTGAAGCCAATTGCCTTGCTACATCCAATCCAATTCCTTTATTTGCTCCAGTCACAACTGCATACCTGCTTATCAACTAACTCAACTTACCTTACACCAATAATAATAATAATAATATATGGTGTTGGAAATTTGAAGCTAGATTAACTTTCCCTTTGTGAAGAATCTTCCATCTTAGTTTGATGAGCTTTGAGCAGTTCAGAGAGAGAACAAGGCTTAGCAATCTATATATAGCACAGCTGAATGTATATATTTTCGGAAGAATTTCAAATGTTTTTGAAATGTGTTCTGATAATTTTAGTTATTAATTTTAATTATAAAATATATTTTTATAAGATAATAATACAGATGTTTTTAATTTATTTATTATTTTATTTCAAAACGGTTTTTCCGGTTGAACTACGGTTAGACCAATAAATCTGTGAACCAGTAACTAGAACGGTTCAATGACCGGTCCGGTTTTTAAAACCTTGTCACCAACACCAAGTCACCGTCTCCCTCTCTGTCTCCCACTCATCTTCCCTCTGCATCCCTCTCTCAAAAGAAAAAAACCCTAGCCTCCATCGCTACTCTCTCCTTCAAGCTATCACTGCCGCCGTCCTACCGCCGCCGTCGAATCTGGTCTAGCTGTCGCCCCACTGCTTTAGCGTCGTCTCCGCTCGTCTCAGCCGTCGCGTCGCATCGCATCGCATATGCTCGAAGCATATGCTCGAAGCCGCCGTCCCACTGCAACTCGTCTCGTGTCGTTTCTCCGTGGAGCAGCCGCTGTTCCGCCGCGTCGGTTCTGGTCCACCGCGCTCCAGCCCTCCTCTGCTCCAGATCTGCCTCGCTCCACCCTCCTCTTCTCCAGTTCTGCCGCGCTCCACACTCCTCTGTTCCAGTTCCGCCGCGTTCCACCCTCCACGGCTCCAGTTACGCGACGGTCCAGCCACCCCTTCTCCAGTTCCGCGACGGTCCTACCACTCCTTCTCCAGTTCCTCAACGGTCCAGCCACCTCTTCTCCAGGAACCCTATGTCTATACCTTCATCATATAACTGTTTCAATTTAGAAGATTCATATGCTTCACCCTTTTACTTCTGTTATGTTGTTGCTCTGTTTACTTTAATATTTTTGGTTTTATTGTGATTTTTTGTTATTGAACTTGTTAAGTTGATAATTTGCTAAATTATTGGGCTGCTGTTGTCTTAATTTGTTAAATTGTTGGGTTGCTGTGGCTGAATTTGTTGGATTTTTCTATTCAAGTTTTGTTGTTGTTTGTTTCATATACCTATTATTGTTCTTCAGATTATTGGGTTGCTGTGTTTTTTTTTAATTGTTAATTTGTTGATTTTTTAAATTGTTATTGTGATTCTTGGGATATAGATTGCTTTTGTTTTTTGTTATTAGGATGTTGGTTTTTCTATTCCAATCTTGCTCTTGTTAATTCATTAAATTATTGTTATTGTGATTCTTGCTGTTGAGATTGTTCTTGCTAGTGAGTATATTAATTTGGATTTGTTGAAATTTGTTAGACTATAACTATATTTGGTGTGTTTATAATAGAGGAATAGAGAAAGGGGCAGCTAGCATTGTTTGGTTTGTTTCATTGATTGTTGTTTCAATTCTCCCTCTTTTCTGTTGTAAGAAGCTCACCCTCTCACTAATTCAATCTTCCTTCTTAATGGTTGTGAATTTGCTTATTTTATTGATGGTTGAATTATTCACACTATACCTTATACTTTTCCTAATTCAATATAATTGTTGAGTTTGCCTGCATGGTTATATGATATCAGTTTATTTATATTTATTATTTTATTATAAAACGGTTTTTTCGGTTCAACCACGGTCGAATCGGTTGAACCTATAAACCAGTGAACTAGTAGCTAGAATGGTTCGATGACCGGTTCGGTTTTCAGAACCTTGATTTTGATTGGACCATTCACTTAACCGGTTTGGTTTTTGCAACCTTGATTGATTCAGGCAGTCAGCAACTTTCATAGCTTCGACCCAGAAGATAAAAAAGAAAGAAGAAAATCAACTATAGAAGCGGACAGGGCGTCGGAACCTACCCCTCTCTCTCTCTCTCTCTCTCTCTCTCTCTCTCTCTCTCCGTAAGTCGTAACCATGGCTATGGCTATGCAAAGCGGGATCGGCTTCTCCAAGATTCTCATCATAGCTGGAGCTGGTATCTCTCTCTCTTCTGAATCGGATATGCACCCAACGCAACCAGTTTGTTCTCTATATACACCTACCTCACGTTATCTGATTCCACTGTGTTCTCACTTTCAGGCTACACCAGTACCGTCCTCATCAAGAACGGTAAACTTTCCGATTTAATTGGCGAGCTCCAGGTATTGCTTACATAATCTCACATCCTTCACTTCATTGTCTGTATCAAGTCTTCGATTATTATTATTATTATTATTATTATTATTATTATTATTATTATTATTATTATTCTCTTTTTCTTCTTTGATTTTGAAATTCAATTGCAAATATGCTTTGATTGCAATCTATTTTTTTTCTGGTGATGTATTTAGTGCACTGGTATTGAAATTGAGGAGGTTGTGTTGGAATAGGGAAATTAGGGTTTCGAATGATCGCTCTTTTTTTTTTCTAGGTTAGTGGTAGTTGTAACAGAGTATGGCTCTGGTTCCCGCAAATTTGAACTTTGGAGAGTTCGTGTCATACTAGAGCTATATAGTTGTGTACCAGAAAAGGGAAAAAAAAGCTAGTATAAGTTGTTTTGGTAGTCTCTGTTTTTTGATAAATTAGTTATAGGATTTGCACTTTGTCGTGCATACTGGTATTTGTTTCTGATTCTATAATAATTTTTTTCCTTTCTTTTTCTCCCCACTTCTAAGTTTTTTTTTTTCTTCTTTTATTGTTTTTTTAGTTGTTGGTGAAGGGATGGGAAAAATCTGGCGATCACAGTGAAGGTGAAGGTGAATATGCTGATGCCATTGCTGCGCAGGTAACAGGCTGGTTGATCATGGTATAAATGCCTTTGTTTCCGGAATACACTTGAAAAAATTATTTAACTTAATGCTGGATTTCTACACTAGGTGCGTCGATTGGCAAATGAAGTTCGGCAGTTAACATCAAGCAGGCCAATTACAGTACTCAATGGGGGTTCTGGAGAAAGTAATATATATAGTGGCATCTTTTTTCTTTTTTTTTTTTTAATTTTGCCATGTGGTATTTTTTCAGAGTCTCTTATTTTTTCTGCCCCATTCCTTGTTTTTTAAGGGTTTATCCTTTTCTGCAGGTAACTTATCTTCACTTGTGGTTCCAGCAGCTGCATTGGGTGTTGTGGGTTATGGTTACATGTGGTGGAAGGTATGGAATTGGTTTTGGTTTGTTTTTTTCTTAGTTCCATTGGTATGTTGCTGACTTATGAGCATTTATTGTTTCAAAATCTTTTTTCATTTAAGGTTGCAAATTGTAGCTATTTTAATCACCCAGAATTCTTTTGAATAGATTTTTCCATTTTATCATTGTGGCCTCAATGATTATTTGTGATACTGATTCTTTTTCTTTCCCTTTCGAATTTCAGGGAATCTCATTCTCAGATCTTATGTATGTCACTAAACGTAGTATGGAAAAAGCTGTTTCAGATTTGACAAAAAAGCTGCAGCATGCCTCAGATGTCATTGCTGTAGGTTTCTGTTAACTGCATGTAATTTTATTGTATTTTCATACCATTTAGCACAGCTGAATTGAATACTATGTGCCTTCACTTATGTTTGACTTGATTTCTATTGAAAAATATCATTAATGATTATTATGGTCACAGATAAGATGTAGTATATGTCTATAGGCACAGTGTAGAGTTGGATAGAATATTTAGTCTATGCAAGCTTCAAACTTAGTATAAAATCAAGAGAAAATGTCATCAAGAATTTAATAAGTTTCCATGAGTGTTAGGGTGAAAGTTCCTTAAAAACTTGGATGATTTGAAGTTTATGTTATGTAGGATTCCCAACTCCATGAAAGCTTTTAAATCTTTTATGGCCTGATTTCTGATCAATGAGCTACCTGGAGGTAGCTATTTTCAAACAATGGTCTAAACTATGTTTAGTTCAAGATCTGTTTGATTCATGAAATACTGGAAAGATAAAAAGGGAGCAGAATAGCTAATTGACCTTAAGGAACAATAGACCATTAAGAAGAAACTGTGTTTCCAGGATAAAGTGTTTTTCCAAATGGCTAGAAATATTTTTGTCACATGTGGCGCCATGACCCAGACATGTTGACATATGTATCAAAGCACCTTTGTTTTAACATGGAAACTAATCTGTGTAAATGTTTTAGAACTCATCTTCTCAATTCTTCTGCTGGCAGGATGCTAAGAAGCATTTGACACAGAGGATCCAACATTTGGATGACAAAATGCTCAAGCAGAATGAATTGGCACGGTCAATTAAGGATGAAGTATGTCTTTCGTTACATGCATATTCTTATATTTTCACATGTTCACAATGCAATCAGTTTTAGATCATAAGTCATAAACATGCTAATTACAATACATGCAGTACATCTTTAATTACATATTTAAATAGGCGCAGGTACTCATAACACTGCAAAACAGCAGGATCAGGTTTCCTGTGGAAGGCATTTTGAGAATTCAGTCTATCTGATTTTGAGATGTTACTAGTCTATGTGTGATACATTTTGTCTTTGATTATGAAATATTTTCTCCAAATGATTCACAAGCTCTTTAGGAGCATCGGTTTTGGTTTCTCTTGACGGCCCAAGGATTTCAAATGTAATTGTTAAGATCAAACTATAGATTTTTCTTAACATCTCCTAACCAAGTCACCATTTGCTCTTTCTACCTTATTCCTTAAGCTCCATTTATATATCGAATCCCTGCAACAAATTCAGTTTGACAATATTTAACCATGCAATTATTATTTTTACGTACTATTTGACCTTTGAATCATAAAAGTTCAAACCAAGTAAACATTCTTTTTTAATTCTAAATTCTGAACTTTCAAACCTGACAGCATTTGACTTGGTTACTTTAATCAAATCACTGAAAAATTTTCCTGCATTACTCTGAGCATCTAGATATGGTTTAAAATACTTAAAACAAAATATATTTGTAGATGCATATCGTTTCATTTATAACCTACCCTACGATTCTAATGAGCTCATTTAAGTGAGCTGTGTTCCTGTCCCAGACATTGTAGTTTGCCAATGCCATACTCATTTGTGTTGTGTATGCTATAGTTTGTAGATTTCACTAGAGAAAGGAAGATAATAGTAAGTTAATAACAATGGTTAACATCGTGATATGCAGGTTGCTGGGGTTCGAAGTACAATTACTAATTTCCATGATGACTTGGGAATCTTGCATTACACAGTGGGATCATTGGTATGTTTGATTTCGTGCATTGGCTTGTTAGTAGTTGTCATTGTCGCCTTGCTAATGTAGAATTTTGAAGTAGATTTTGGAGTTGAGTGCATTTTAATTTTCATTCAAATTAAAATGATGTATTTAGTGTTAAATATTACATTTTATGTGTCTTTATTATATATGTGCTGCCTCTTATCTTATTCATTGTCTGTATTTCAGGATGAAAGATTGGCTACACTAAGTGGCATGCAGGTAAAACATTTTATATGTCCTTGTTAAGTTTTGAAAGCCATTTCTGACCTTTTGTCATAAGCTTTTCCTACGCTTATTTGTATTTAAATGATATGTACATAATTTTTATTCTAAGTTCACCATGTCACCATGAGATGGAAAGAAATTTTAGGTTTTCTCTACTAGAAACACTGCCATGCGGGCTTAGTATAAAATTTTCACCTAAACAAATACTGATCCAGTATTCTGGTTGCTTCAGGATGATGCAAATCAAGGTTTGGCGTACCTCATCGACTTCGTACATGGGAAAACCCACAAACCACCTGAATTCTTGCAGGTTGGATTCATTTAATCATGTTCACCTTTGCTGTTTCTTCCTCTCTAATTATGTTTGGATTTCTGAATATGCAAATTGTATAGAATGTGGACTATCATTGATCATCTGAGTATTAAAGTGACAGTGAGAGACATGGACAAATTGAAGTACTCATAGTTGACATTTAAAATTACTATTTCTGACACAATTTATCGTTCTGTTGGTGGCTTAATCATTGATTAATCTCTCCATTGTCCTGTTTGGATAATCTGATGATGTAAATTAATGAATAATCTGCAGGAGCGGCTGAGGATTTCTGCAAAATCCCGTAGTGTTCTCACATATCAGGGAGCTCCAAGTCTGATGGTATTTTTTAACTCAGTTTTTTCTACTCTTATTTTCTTCCCAGTGGAACATTGACTTTGTATTACTCTGTTAATATGGTTGTGAATATGAAATTTAATTGGTTCAATTTATTTATTAATTCCTATTCTCATTGTTAATGGTGAAAATCCTTCACATATTTATTTGCTGAAGTCTCTTCCCGTATGAATTAGATCTTCACAGAAAATTTTTTACTTTTAACTGTCACATTTGTCCAATGAAACAAATAAGCGGTCTGGAGTTATTTCTATTGTGGAAAGTTCTCTTCAGTTTTCACTTTAGCTGTGGCGCCATCATCCAGACTTGTCTTCTAATAATCTTCTATGATTAAGACACTAGTTTTTACAGAAGGTTATGGTATTTGTCTACTTGATAAAAACTAAATTTGAAAGCTGCTGCTTAAAGTATGCTCAGTGATCCTGATTTACTTGCAGGGACTCAAAGACATTGCGGAAACAATGCGTAGTGATTTAGACAGGTCAGCCTCTGACGGTATCTTATCAGATGGCATGGATAAGCTAGAGCATCTGCGAAGGCCATTGCTGAGGTTTGTTAATATTGTTCTTTGAATCTTCTTGCCCTTTCTGGGAACCATGTATTGAATGCTTTGAGATTCTAAATCACAATGGTATTTAAGTTTTTTATGGCACCATTCTCCCCGGTTTACCCTAGGTAGGTTAGTAGGTATGAAGAGCACCACCAATTTAAGTTGGCGTTGATATGTTAAAGAACTAGTATTTTTACCCGTAATAATATTACGGGAATATAAATATTTTAAAACTATGTTGGTTTTGTTCTGACATTATAGATTATGGCACAAATATTTATAGAATTAAACTATCTTTACAAAAATATCGTAGGGGACAAAAGTCTATGTCGGCTAAGAAGACCAGGATCTCCGTAGATAAAAAAAAGTCAAATGATAAGATTTTTAGTTATTATTTTCATGTGAAAGAGTTTAATTTTTTTACTAAATTAATTTTAACATTCCTTATCTAAAATTTGAAAAAATTTAATGTGTATACTTTTACATTTGATTAGGTGTTAAGTCTATTGCACAAATAAAATAATTAATTTTTATACTTGTTATTTAAAAATAATATTTTTTCTCCCTATGTATATAAAAATATAATTAGATATTAACATAAAAAAAATTATATTGATAGTTATAAGATTAAGTCAAAATTAATTATTTTTAAGTAACTTAATGTTGATTGTAAATTTTAATCACAACATTAGTATTATCTCTAAATTATATATAATAAATATTTGAAGGAAGAAAAGTGAGTATAAATTAGAAAGATAAGTAGTAAAAGTTTAAAACTAAATAAAAAAATTAAAAAATATGCATAAAAAACTAAAAAACTATGTACATAAATATAATAATAATATTTTTTATTTGAATTATATTATTTTATTAATTTTATTTTTTGTAGAACAGAAAGGTAGAGAAAAATAGAAAATGAAAGAAAAGAGAGAAAAAGATAAAGAAGAATGAGAGACGAAGTTTGTTAATTTTAAAAGGAAAAATTTTATTTTAATTATAACGAAAAGATATCTGGTGACATATTTTGATTTATCAAATTATTAATATAAATTATAAATTATATATAGAGTAAAAAGGATAGCGAGAAATAGAAAAAGAGAGGTAGATAAGAGAATGTAGGAAGGGAGTTTATTAATTTTGAAGAGAAATATTCTCTCAATTTTAATAAAAAAGTATCTGACACATTTTGGTTATTAAATTAGTTACTAATATATAATATATAATATAGTTATATTTCAATTTTAATATTTTAATTTTAATTTAATTTGAATGCAATTAGAAAATGTTATGTTGCACATTTTAATTGTCAAATTTGTAATTGGTCATTGATATATGTAAGAGAGATAGAGTGGGTGAAGGAATGAGATAGATAGAGAAAGGAAGAGGGAAGAGAGGAGAATTTTTAAATTTTGAAAGTAAAGATTTGATTTCAATTGCAATTTTGAGGTGACATGTGGCACATTTTGATTTTAAAATTAGTAATAGATAATAGAAATGGATATCTTCCCTTTGCTATGTGTTTAATTGTTGCTTGTTTTAGTGCACCTCTGCATGTGACACAACAAATTGCAGTGTAAAACCCAAAGACTAGATAGCCTGAGACATTGGGGGAGAAACAAAATGGTTGAGATCTTGCCCATATTTAGCAGCCGTATATAGGCTATGGATCAAACAACCATGGTTGCTTATCATAGTTCATATCTGTTTGTAGCTCATATACATTAATGTTTTTCCCCCCTGAACGTGCTTATTTGATTTTACAGGGCTGCTTCAACCAGGTGATGATGACAAAGTCTAGGTCACCTAACTTCTAAGCGGGCTTTCTTTCACTGCTTGGGTGTAATCGAGCAGCAACTTAAGCTCACTCGCTGATATATACTCCCTCTGAATCTACATAATATTGATACTAGATTAAGTTTTATATTCAAACTAGCGGATGAAGTAATATATTGTAAATAAAGTTTTCTCTTGAAGCTCATGTATTGGTGCAGCCAAGAGCCTATCGTATTCCAGATGTATGTAATTCGTGTCTTAACATAGTATGTTTTACGTAGGTTGTCATCATGGGTCGCTTTCTTCTAATGTATGAGCTGGATGATCACCATCTTACTATGAAATATCTGGAAATGAATTCTTGCAATTCAATAGGCAATTTTTGCAAACGCTTTAAAAGAAAACGTAACATAAAACATTTTACAAAATTAATTTTTGTAAACATCGTTGTTTTGTCATGCAAAAAGGAGGCAAAAAAAAGAAAAGAAAAGAAGATTTGACTGTCTTTCTATTTTCATTCTTATATTCAGTATTTTATTTTTTTAAGACTGTGACTAAACGAGAGTAAATAGAAAAAAAAATATCTTTTTATATATTCTTTCATTAAATTCTGGAAATAAAAATTTCAAAATAAAAACAATACATAAAATTGAAAATTAAACATATTTTAAAATAAAATTAGTTAGGTGAAATCTTATACAAGTGTTGATAAAATTAAAATTATGTTTTTTTTATATATATTTTTGGTAATATTTTTTATTTTTTAAATTAAAAAATGTTGCTAAATAGTAAGAGACATTACTTTAATTTTAACAATACTTTTTAAGACAACATAGTTAGAGATGGACATATGGTAATATTATTCGAACTTGTGGATATCTATCTCGCTTCTACTTGCTTGGGGCGGGTTTTTAGTGGGACGGGATCCTAGGCGGGGTGGGACGAAGTCGGGTTTAGGACTTTAGGTTATATCTACTCTGGTATATATATAATTTTAATGTATAATATATGTGATATATGTAAAATAATTAGTAAAAATAATTAATATTATATTATATTTTAGTTTTTACTTTAATTTATGGTATGTATGTGATGATGATTATATAAAATTTGAAAATTAATTTTAGAAAAAGAACAAATAGGTCCTTAAACTTTTAATTTGTGGACATTTTACTCCCTTGGAACTGTAAAATACAAAACGATCCCTGACCACTCAAAACGCCGTACAAATGGATCCCTTCGTTCAATCTGCTTCGTCACATGTTACGGATTCATATTACGTGGCGCTTATATGGCGTAGGAGTGGGTACGTGTCTCCAAGATGCTGTGAACGGGGCTGACGTGGTCCGCTGTAGAAAGTTATGGGATATATTGGTCCTTGTGCACTAAGACGACGTCGTTTCGAAAAACGTTGTGCAACGGTTCTTATGAGATATGCCAATGAGCCCATATCAATCACAGACAATTATAAGAAGCCCTAGCACTTACGTTTTTTCTCCAAAAAATACAACGCTTCATCTCCATGTTGTCATCATTATTGTTCCATAAGCAGTTCCATTGAAGCTTCATTGTTCTACCTGCGTCCGCCATGGAAATTAGTAAGTACATTGTTGTTGAAACTTGTTTTGCTTATGCCCTTTATTTGTGATATATGTTGTAGGATGAGATTTATGGGGACTGTAAGTGAGGGTAGTAGCTAATTAGTTGTGGGGTTAGTCATTTTTCGGGTATTGTTTAGTGAGGTTTCGGATATTTTGTTAATAATGTTTGGTTTTGTGTTGTGTTGTGTATTGAAAAATGTTACAGATGTATGATGTATTATGTGTTCTTGTGTTCCATCATGGGGCTACTTTTCAAAGGCACATACCGGTGAGTTAGTCTATCTGCATGGTCAAGTTGAGAGGTTTTCACCGATGGACTTGGATTCTGTCAATTTCGGAGATCTAGTCACGCTGTTCAAAGGACTGGGGTATCAATTGTATAAGGAGGCTTACTAGTATGATCCGAAAAGCAAAGATATAGAGTCAGAGTTGCATGTACTGAAGGGGGATGCAGGGATCAACCAAATGCGACAGACTAAGTTAAGGAACAAAGACACGAATGAGTTTTACATTTTTTTTATCATCCTGTTGATCAACCTCAGATGGCAGATGGTGCTTGTGAGAAAAATAATGAGATTGAGGAAGAAGTCGATCCAAATGAGTTGGAGAAGTTGGATGACTCATTTGCTAATGATGATAGTGATGACAGTGAGAAAGATGAGCTGTATAAACTACCACCTCCTGGTTATGAAAGTGGGAGTGAGAGTGGCGAAGATGATGATGAGGGCAGAAGGGTTAGAGCTGCCAAAGGGAAGAGAAAACAAGTGTCTCCATCAACCCAAGGAAAAGCAAAAAAAAAAAGTCACAAATATGTCTAAAACACAGAGATTTAAAGCAAGAAGGGTGGCTCAGTTGGAGAAGGTTCTTCAAAGTTCACTGGGCCTGCTAAACAGCCCAACACAAGTGGGCCAACAAGACAGCCCAATAGAGTTAGGCCTGCTAAGGAGCCCAATATGAGGCCAGCCATTGCAGAGTATGTCAATGATATAGACACAAAGGATGAGGACATTGTGTATGAGTATGAATCTGAGGAGCTGCATACCTCTGTCTCATCGGAGGATGAAGGGAACAAACCACATTGGCTTGAGTTTGATGAACAGTATGGCTTTGGAGAAAGCATATTTGAGCTTGGCACAAGATGAAGAAAGTTAATCAGGATACCTGGTCATACCTAATGAAATTTGATCCTATAACATGGGTAAGAGCCTACTTCATCCATGGTCCGAAAATTGACAACCTGACTAACAACATATGCGAGTCTTTCAATTCTAAGATTGTCAAGTACAGGTGCAAGCCTATACTCACAATGTGCGAGAAATTGCGATGCTATCTCATGAGGCGTATAGTTCAACACAAGAGACTAATAGAGTGCCATCACGGAAAGCTTGTACTAGTTAAAGAGAAAAGGTTGAAGCGGCTTGTCAAGCCAAGTAACAAAAGGACTGCAGAGTGGATTGGTGATAACGAGCGCAAGCATTTTGAGGTCACCTACAAGGGATCTAAATTAGATGTGGATCTGATAAAGCATACATGCACATATAATAGGTGGCAACTAACCGGTCAGTGTGGATTTCTATTTTCTTTAGTGGAAATTGTATTTCTATCATTGTTTTTGCTGTCTTTGCCTTACTGCTGATATTATTATTGCTTGAATTTGTTTTTGTTGTCTTTGCCTTGCTGCTCGTATTATCATTGCTTGAGTTTGTATTTTTCTGTTATTGTTACTTGCATTGCTGTTACCTTGTTGTTGGGTTTTCTGGAAAAAGAATGCCATGCACTCATGCCGTAGCTGTAATTAGGAAAAGATATGATAACATGGAAGATTATGTGCATCCATGGTTATACATGGAATCTCTAAAGAAGACTTACGAACACTTCATCCAGCCTGTAACTAGTGAAGAGTTCTGAATACGGACGGATCAAACTAGGCCTGATGCACCTGTCATTAAAAGGCTAATCGGTTGTCCAGAAGTCCATAATAGGCAGAAAGACCCAGCAGAAACTGTAATTGAAGGTGAAAAATTGAAGAGGAGTTTCTATGTGACATGTAGCAAGTTTGGTCAGACATGGCACAACTATAAGACCTGCAAGAGTGTGCCATCAAACCCAAATTAAAAACTTAAGACTAAGAAATCAAAGAAGGCCACTAACAACCTTTCACTTGTGGTTCTACCACTATCACAATCAGTCCTCAGGCAGAGGTACCTAACAAGGTGAAGGATCTTTATGTCCCCCTAATAAAAAATTGAAGGATTTAGTTGTCCATTTTAAAAGTTCTAAGAGACCTACTTGTATCTTTTAAATTTGTTTGATGACTTTAGTGTCTCTTTTCATCTATGATATGAACATAACATGGTGTTTCAGAGTGAAAAGAAAAATTTAGTTGAATCAACCAACCAGAACTATTCTGATTCGAACTCCACTGTCCAATCTTCTATTGGGATAAGACGTGAAAACTGCCTATCGATTTGAAGAAATTGTCTTGAACTTATCTAGAACTTATCTTGAAGTTACAGCCTAGCACAACTCCAAATATGATTCAACAATAAGCTGCTCCAGAAGCTCCATCTGTGCCTGTTTCTGTAGTCCCTGCAAGGCAAGGCCAAGTACCATTCAAACATCCAACCAAAATTTCAGCAAGGCCATCCAATAGAATTTTGAGACCAAAATAACCAATTAGAAGAAAGGTTGTTGACAAACAACATGTTCAACCACCACAGCAACCAACTACAGAAGTAAGTAGAGGACCATCTGATGAGACTTTGGCTACAGCAAGCACTGGAATTAAAAGAATGTTTAGGTTCATCGCTACCCCAGGAGTCAACAATTCCAAGAAATGATATTATTTTAGGAAGTTAGTTGTAGTTGATGTGAAACTTGACATTAAGCTTTTTTTTGGCGTATTATGCATTCTAGTATCATTTTAGCAAACTTATGGTGCTCAGGTGGTAACCTGTTATGAGACTGCTTATGATATTTTGTTAGGATTTTAATCCTTCAAACTTATCTTATAGTTCAATGTTTAATGAACCAAATTATTTAATGAATTTTACGTACTTAGACCATCAACAGGATATTATATATAGCCATTTAAACACATGATATTACAGCAACAAAATATTATCACTCATCAAAGGATAAACATAACTACATTCTATCAACTCTAGCCATTGTTCCTCAAAACAGCAATGCACAACATCTAATAACACCTAATAACAACAACAACAGCACAAATTACTAACAGACATACAACAATAACTAACAAATTAGATTTTTTTCTTCCTCTCTAGATAAGCAAGCTTTTTCTCCAAGTTAACCATTCTCTGTTCTACTTTATTCTTGCACATGTACTACTCCAAGTTGTCAACCTCGTTGTCGCAAATTGACTTATCTGTACCCTCAATTTTTGCAACATGATCATCAAGCCAGACAAAGAACTTGTAGTAGGATGGATTTTTCAACTACAACATCAAAAATAAAATCAAAATTCAATTAAACACATGAACCTGCTTCAAACTTCATAGAACCATGTTACCTTGAAGAAGGATCACCCAAGAAACAACCGGTTGGAGTTAGTTGGCGTCCTGAACTTGTACAGTATAGCATACACGCCACACTTGCACATCGGAGCAATGTCGTCCTTCTCGCCTCCAACCTCCACGCAACGAATGTGAGACGGCAATCGGACTCGTTGGGTGCTCGAGGAACCTCCTTCACTGGCCATAGAATGGAGCCCTAGACACAACAATCCTCTAACTATACAACTCCGATGGTGTCTGGAATCAATTTGGAGAGTTAGGGCACCTCCTAAAACATCATCGTTTTGGACGCAGAAGGACCTTCTTGTCCTCCAAATGAATGTCAACATCTCATTCTAAACCGTAGCAGACACATCACTCTGTTATCGCCACATGGACGCCACATCAGCCTTGTTTGTTTGACATTAGAGAGCAGATTGAATGGAAGGACCCATTCGTATGGTGTTTTGAGTGGTCAGGGATCGTTTTGTATTTTCCAGTCCTGAGGGAGTAAATTGTCCACGAATTAAAAGTTCAGAGACCTATTGCTCTTTTTCTCTTAATTTTATTTGTTGGATTTTAATAATTATATGAGCAGATAGGGACAGGGTGGGGTACCTACAGGAGCAGGTTAGGGTTCAACATTTAACTACATGCAAATAGGAGTAAGATGGGTTTTAAGCGGGTTATTGTAGAGCAAACCGGAATTGGGTAACACAAAAATCTGTCTCTACCCGCCCTATTACCACCTCCTAATTATAGTTACTATAACCACCATAACATAAACATCATAGCATGCATCACTTAGTTATATGAAGTTGTGATTTCAAAAGCTTTTGTAACATGGAACTTTGATTAAAAATATCTAAAATTATAGTATTTATTGAAGTTGAGATAAAATGGTGAATGCTAATGTGCTCCTTGTACCGTAAAGTATAAATATTAAATTCTAAACCTTAAATCTTAAACTCTAAAATCTAAGCTTTAAAATTATGAACTTTAAATACTAAAACCTAAACTCTAAAATTAGTTAGGTGAAGTCTTATACAAGTATTGATAAAATTAAAATTATATATTTTTTATATATTTTTGGTAATATTTTTTATTTTGTGAATTAAAAAATGTTGCTAAATAGTAAGAGACATTATTTTAATTTTAACAACACTTTTTAAGATATATAGTTAGAGATGGCAACATTATCTGAATTCGCGGGTATCCATCTCGCCCTTACTTGCTCGGAGCGGGTTTTTAGTAGGACGTGAGCAGCAGCCCAGAGGGGGGTGGATGGGTGACGACCTAGGTAATACTTGCCTGAGTATATATATGATGTATATAAATATATATATATATACGTAAAATAATTAGTAAAATAATTAATAATATTATATTATATTTAAGTTTTTACTTTATACTATGTATATGATGATGGTTGTATAAAATTTGAAATTTAATTTTATTTGTTAAATTTTAACAATTATAAGAACGGATAGGAGCAGAGCAGGGTATCTATAGGAGCGGGTTATGGTTCAATTATTAACTATCTACAGATAGGAGTATGGCGGTTTAGGGTTATTGTAGAATAAAGCGGAATCGAATAAGACAAAAATCTTTTTCTATTTGCCCATTGCCACCCCTAATTATAGTTATTATAACTACCATAATATAGACATCATAGCATAGCATGCATCAC
The DNA here is from genome assembly GCF_000817695.3 of Arachis duranensis. Taxonomy (NCBI): domain Eukaryota; kingdom Viridiplantae; phylum Streptophyta; class Magnoliopsida; order Fabales; family Fabaceae; genus Arachis; species Arachis duranensis. The sequence goes on along the minus strand of NC_029780.3, from coordinate 116,262,613 downwards.
TTAGTTATTTTGAAGTTCTATTTTTCAAAAGCTTTTGTAACATGAAATTTTGATTAAAAATGTCTAAAATTATAGTATTTATTAAAGTTGAGATAAAGTGGTGAATGCTGATGTGCTCTTTATACAGTAAGGTACATATTTTAAATTCTAAACATGGTTCGCAGAAAGGGCAACGATATATTTTAAAATAATAATAAAATTAAAAATAATTAAAGATGTTTAATATAAGATTAAAAAAAATTTTATCTATTCGAATTATACATAAAGATAACGAGTATTTTGAATATAAAATTTTAAATTTACTTCAAATTAAATAAGATTGAGAAAATAAATAAATTTAATATATAAATAACTAATTTGTAAATCATGTTAGTAAATCTTTATCTTAATTTTAGTATACATAATAATAATATAACTTTTTAAATTTTTTAATTTAAATTAAATTATTTTATATTTTTTACATATCTTAAATAATTTAAAATATTTAATTTTTTATAATTAATTTTTATTTATTGATATCAAATTTATAATTTTAAAAACAAAAAAATAAAAAAGCGGCTGAACAGGCACTTTTAGCAGCTTTTCTATTATTTTTAAGAAATTAATTTTATTTTTTTGTTAATATATCATTCATTCTTCAAATTTATTAGATAAGTATTTTTTATTTTAATGTTGATGTGACTTTATTTATATCATATTTTATTAAAATTAAAATTACTATAAACCAAAATATAATTCAAAAAATAATGATAATAACATTATCTTGATTCAAAAAGAGTATATATAAACCAAAATACAT
>NC_029780.3:116232953-116261334 GCF_000817695.3 Arachis duranensis | reverse complement strand
CTTAAATCATTAAGTTGTTATTATGTGTAATTATGTGTAATAATAAAGATAAATATTTATAAATTTATTTATTTTTTAATTTTATTTAATTTAGAGTAAATATAAAAATTTATATTTAAATCACTCTTTTCTTTCGTATAATTTTAATGACTAAAAAACTTTTATTTCTAATAATTTTATATTCAATATTTTAAATTATCTTTAGTTTTATTATTCTTTTAAAATTTTTAATTTTTGTTTTCATTATTCTTTCTTCTTACCATTATCTATCTACATATTTATCATTAACTCATTCCCACCCTTATATTCGCTTGTTCTCTCTTCTTCTCCTTCTATCTTCTCTGCAATCGCAATTAATTATCACCATGTATTAATTCATAATTATTACAATCAAGAGTGAATACTAATTTAAAAATAAAGTAAAAAAAGGTCTTGTAACACTTGTGTGAATAATTTAGACTCCTATAAATATAATGAAAGAGTAAACTTAACTTTTTATGTTCTGAGTATTTTTTTATTATTTAATACACACAAAGTCATATAATTTTATTTGTGGTAAAAGTTAAAAATTAAAGTTAAATAATATTAAATTTTTTTTGTTTAACAAAATTATACTAAAGCACAAAAATAAGAATAAAAACTAAAAAAATAAATAATTCTAGAAAGGGATAATGTCAAATTTTATGTCATTATGTATGAGAACAATGGTTTATTTTATTATATTTATTTTTATACCAAATAACAAAACAAATAAATTTTATATTTATTTTTTGTTACTTATTTTACTTATTTATAGTTGTTTAAATTAGACTTTATGCTTATTTAACAAAAAAAATAGTTATAAAATTATTTTTATATTTGTACAGGAGTACATTCATTATGTTATAATTTTAATAATTAATGTAAAATTTTAAAAAATTGAATAAATTTATATTTATTTTGATTACATTCAAAAGTGAATTATATGTATTCTTATAATAAAAAAATATACTTAACTTCTTCTATAATAAGTAAGTTTTTCAATAATTTAATTTATAAAAAAATCTCATCTTTTTATTTATCCTACAAAATAAAAACTCATATTAATAGTTTTGAATAACAGAATTAAAATAAAATATAAAAATAAAGCTTGAATAAAAAAAATACAAAGTTTTGAATCTAAAAATATAAAATAGTTAAAAGATAAAAAAATTATTTAAATATGATTTTTTTAAGACACTCTATGACTTAGATGAATAAATATCATTTTTAAAATGAATCATGATATATTGATACAAAAATTATTGTGTGTAAATTTTTTTAAAAAATAATAAACTTCTCTCGTTAATAACAATATTGGAACTTAAATTTAAACGCTAATTGATATTATATATTATGTAAGTACTTAAAGTATATTAGAAAAGTGTGTTAATAATTTGAAGAGAAAAATTATTAGTGTAAATTTATTTTTTTTTAAATTATCCTTATTGAACTATTTTACATTTATTCCTTAAAAATATATCTTAATAAAAATATTTGTAACAATAATTTATATCCAATAAAAATATCTTAACGAGGTTACTGTGAAAAAATGGGTAGAAATTTTTTTATTTAACGTAATTGACAAAAGAATTTTTTTAATAATAAACCTCTTTTAAAGAGTAATATTGGAATTTAAATTTAGACACTAATTATCATTATATATTGCATATAAGCATTAAGAGTATATTAAAATAGTATGATAATAATTTAAAAAGAAAAATTATTCTTTTGTACATTTTATTAAAAAAAATTACCTTGTTTAAAAGTGGAGCCATTTTTATAATCTTACGATTGAGAGTGAGCAATTTTTTTAAGTGAAGCAGTTATTTCATTCTGTCGTGGGTTAATGCAAAATTTACAGTACGTGATTGAGTATATAATTTTGGATTATAAAAATAGGGATAAAATAGGAACAAAATATTGGACACCAAACTCTCTTTATTCCCATTATATATTGTTATAGATATATTGCATATAAGCATTAAGAGTATATTAAAATAGTATGATAATAATTTAAAAAGAAAAATTATTCTTTGTACATTTAATTAAAAAAAATTACCTTATTTAAAAGTGAAGCCATATTTATAATCTTACGACTAAGAGTGAGCAATTTTTTTAAGTGAAGCAGCTATTTTATTCTATCGTGGATTAATGCAAAATTTATAGAACGTGAGTACGTGATTGAGTATATAGTTTTGGATTATAAAGATAGGACTAACATACGAACAAAATATTGGACACGAAACTCTCTTAATTTCCATTATATATTGTTATAGATGTACTCATAAAAAAATGAAAATAAATTCATAATTATATTTTTTGTTAGAAGAAACATAACTTAATAAATATAAAGTCTAATTTAAATAACTATAGTTAAATAAAATAAGTAATAATAAACGGATATAAAATTTAACTTTTTTGTTATTTGGTATAAAATAAATTATTATTCTCATACATAATGACATAGAATTTAACATTATTCTTTTTTATATGCATCTATTTTTATAATTTTTATCCTTCTTTCTATGCTTTATTTTAATCTATAACAATATCTATTAAAATATCAGAAATTTTGGTGTTCAAATTTAAATTTTAATATTGTCTTTATTGAGAAGAACGGTTTATTATTAAAAAAAATTTTCTGTCAATTACTTTACATAAAAAAAACTTCTACTCATTTTAAACAGCTATGTAAATCATTGTTGCATATTTTTTAAAGAATAAAAATAAAATAGTTTAAACATGATAATTTTTTTTAAATAAATGTACAAAGAATAATTTTTTTTAAATTATTATATCATATTATTTTAATGTACTCTTAGTACCTACAAAATATATCTATAATAACAGTATATAAAGCGGATAGAAGAGTTTGGTGTCCAATTCTTTTTTTCTATTTTACCCTTATCTTTACTAGTGGCTCAACCAGGCACGTTCCTGTTCAGCCACTTTTTATTGTTTTTAAGAAATTTATTTTAATTTTTGGTTAATATATTATTTATTTTATAAATTTATTTTATAAGTATTTTTTTATTTTAATATTAATGTGATCTTATTTATATCATATTTTGTTGAAATTAAAATTACTCCAAAAAAATTTTAAAATGTTAAATATAAAAGCACACAATAAAGAGGTAATATAAAATTGTCCTAGTTTAAAGTTCTAGATAATATATGAGGTTAAATATTAGATAGAGTAGATTTTTATTCTCAATTATGCTTAAATATATAAAGAGTATTTCTTTAAAAGTTTTGAATGTCATCTATTAATTTATAATATTTTTAATTTAATTTTTTCAGCCACTTTTTTATTGAGTTAAAAAAATATTTCTATATTTTTATTTTTAAAATTAATAAATTTAATATCAATAATTAAAAATAAAATATTTTAAATTATTTAATATATGTAAAAAATATAAAATAATTAAATTTAAAATGAGAAAAGTAAAAAAAATTATATTATTATTATTATGTATAATAAAATTAAGATAAAAATTTATGGGTAAATTTTATGTCTAAGGTATATATTTTATAGTAGTGAAGGCCATTGCTGAGGTTTGTTAATATTGTTCTTTGAATCTTCTTGCCCTTTCTGGGAACCATGTATTGAATGCTTTGAGATTCTAAATCACAATGGTATTTAAGTTTTTTATGGCACCATTCTCCCCGGTTTACCCTAGGCAGGTATGAAGAGCACCACCAATTTAAGTTGGCGTTGATATGTTAAAAGAACTAGTATTTTTATCTGTAATAATATTACAGGAATATAAATATTTTAAAATTATGTCGGTTTTGTTTTAACATTATAGATTATAGCACAAATATTTATAGAATTAAACTACTTTTATAAAAATGTCATAGGGAACAAAAGTTTATGTCGGCTAAGAAGACCAGGATTTCCGTAGATAAAAAAAAAGTCAAATAATAAGATTTTTAGTTATTATTTTCATGTGAAAGAGTTTAATTTTTTTACTAATAATTAATTTTAAAATTCCTTATCTAAAATTTGAAAGAATTTAATGTGTATACTTTTACATTTGATTAGATGTTAAGTCTATTGCACAAATAAAATAATTAATTTTTATACTTGTTATTTAAAAATAATATTTTTTCTCTCTATGTATATAAAAATATAATTAGATATTAGCATTTAAAAAAATTATATTGATAGTTATAAGATTAACTCAAAATTAATTTTTTTTAAATAACTTAATGTTGATTCTAAATTTTAATCACAACATTAGTATTATCTCTAAATTATATATAATAAATATTTGAAGGAAGAGAAGTGAAAGTATAAATTAAAAAGATAATATAATAATAATATTTTTTATTTGAATTATATTATTTTATTAATTTTATTTTTTGTAGAACAGAAAGGTAGAGAAAAATAAAAAATGAAAGAAAAGAGAGAAAAAGATAAAAAAGAATGAGAGAGGAAGTTTGTTAATTTTAAAAGAAAAATTTTATTTTAATTGTAACAAAAAGATATCTGGTGACATTTTAATTTATCAAATTATTAATATAAATTATAAATTATATATAAAGTAAAAAGGATAGAGAGAAATAGAAAAAGAGATGTAGATAAGAGAATGTAGGAAAGAAGTTTATTAATTTTGAAGAGAAATATTCTCTCAATTTTAATAAAAAAGTATCTGACACATTTTGTTTATTAAATTTAGTTACTAATATATAATATAAGATATAAATTTTAATAAAAAAATATCTGATATATTTTGGTTATTAAATTAGTTACTAATTTATAATATATAATATAGTTATATTTCAATTTCAATATTTTAATTTTAATTTAATTTGAATGCAATTAGAAAATGTCATGTTGCACATTTTAATTGTCAAATTTGTAATTAGTCATTGAGGCATGTTTTACATTTTCTTTCCTGATTTTGTGCTATGATTGAAAACATGTTTCTTTGGTCTTAATTTAGCTAATTTTAATCCTCTCTTATTACTATTCGATGCCGTAATATGTTTGCTGAGTGTTTTCAGGATTTATAGGGCATGAATGACTTAGAGGATAGAAAGGAAGCATGCAAAAGTGGAAAGAATACAAGAAATTGAAGGAATTGCTAAGCTGTCAAGCCTAACCTTTTCGTACTAAATCGATCATAACTTGAGTTATAGAGGTCCGAATGAGGCGGTTCCAGTTGCGTTGGAAAGCTAACATCTGGGGCTTCGAAATGATATGCAATTTGCCATAGTTGCCTTGCTGTTAGGTGATGCGTACGCGTGGATGACGCGTACGCGTGGATAGTATGGCAGACAAGCGACGCGTACGCGTAACAGAGCCACGTGATGGACGTATCAGAAAACATTGGGGGCAATTTCTGGGCTGATTTGGACCCAGTTTCAAGCCCGAAAACACAGATTAGAGGCTGCAGAGTGGATGAATCAATCATACAACTTCTCATTATTCACATTTTAGGTTTTAAATGTAATTTCTAGAGAGAGATGCTCTCTCCTCTCTCTATCTTGGTTTTAGGATTTATCTTAGTTTTAGATTTATTTCTTCTCAAATCCAGATTCAATGTTCTTTTAATTTAGTTTTCTTCTACTTTTATTTATTCTATTAGTTTAGTTCATCTTATTCTCTTGTTAATTTTCCTTTTCCACCATTTTTATGTTTATGATCTCTTGTTACCTTTGGTTTCATATTAATGCAATTTATGCTTTTTATGGTTATTGTTGCTTTCTTTAACTTGTATTATTAATGCTTGCAATTGGTTGTTTAGATTTAATATTCTCTTATTAATTTTCTATGCTTTTATTTTGTGCCTACCAAGTGTTTTGACAAAATGCTTTGTTGGATTCTAGATTAGACTTATCTCCTCTTGGCTTTAGTTGAGTAATTGGTGACACTTAAATTATCAAACTTCTTTGTTGATTGATAATTGAAAGTTGCTAGTTGATTTGGATTCCACTGAAGTTAGTCTTTTTTTAGGAGTTGACTAAGACTTGAGGAATCAAATTGATTCCTCCACTTGACTTTCCTTCATAATTAGAGGGTTAACTAAGTGGGAGCAATGAACAATTCTCATCAATATAGTTTCCAATTCTCATTCCTTGCCAAGAACTTTTCTAGTTGTTAGTTTGTTTCCTTTGCAATTTACTTTTCTTATTTCTTATTCAAAAACCCAAAAAAGATACAATCTCATAACCAATAACAAGAACACTTCCCTGCAATTTCTTTGAGAGACGACTTGAGGTTTGAATACTTCGGTTATTATTTTTAAGGGGTTTGTTACTTGTGACAACCAAACTTTTGTATGAAAGGATTATTGTTGGTCTAGAAACTATACTTTCAACGAGAATCTATTTGTGAATTCTAAACCACACAAAAATCCGTTCATCAAAATGGCGCCGTTACCGGAGAGCTGCAAACGTGTGACTTGTTATTGGTTATTGTAAATATTTGCTTTTTGCTTATTTGTTAGTTTTTTGCTAGTTTTAGGACTTAGTTGCTTATTTTTTTTAGTTTTTGTTTTTATTTGCTACTATGAATTCTCACCCCTTTGGCTATGAGTTTGGTTCAAATTTTGTTGTAGGAAATGAAAATGAGGATATGCATCAAGGATGGGAGAATCAAAGATGGGAGAAACCACAAGAATTTGATCAACACTCTTGGCGACAACCTCCACCAACATACTATGACCAAGAGCCATTCCAAGAGGCATACCAAGATAATGGCTATGGCGAGCAACCTTTTGATTATCAACAGCCACCACCATATGCCTATGAACTCCCTCCTCAACATAATTTTGAACCACTATACTCACAAGCCCCTCATCACCAAAAACCCCCATATGACCCTAATCCTTACCCACCAAACCAACAACCATATGAACCATATGAACCACATATAGAACCACCACCATTCCAACCTCAACACCTACAAGAACCACCCCTCCATACTATTACCAAGATGGACCACCTCCCGTGTATGCAAATTTTCAACCACAAGATGAGTGCTACTTTTCACCACAACCCTCCATGAAAGAATATTCATGTCCATTGATCCAAGAGCAAGATGATCTTACTTATATTTGCAACGCGTTCAAGGAAACAATGGACCGACTTCAAGCAACCATCCGTCAATGGAATGCATGCCCCAAGCAAAACATGTTCAAGGATGAACGTGGAGGAGCAACTGTGGAGTGCATTGTGTATCAAGTGGAAACATTGGAGAGTGTTGAACCGCCACAACCCTACCAAGAAGAACCACCTTTCTATTATGACCCCTTCCTCAAAAGGTGAGGAGTTGGAATCCCATTCTAACTAAGGATTCTTGTGGTTCCGGAGGATCCAGCTACAGGAGAACCGGGAACGGAGAGTCACCCTTTCCGCCCGACTCTTTGGTCTTAAGAATGCTGGTTTTAAGAATGAGTGATTGCCCTTCTCTGACCCTTACTGCCCAACCTGAGAACGGATAGCTAATGCGTTCCGCTTTTTGAACAGGGTTCTATGGTCGGTTCGCGACCCCTGGATGCCGAAACAGCTTAAACTTTAAGGCATACTAACATAGAAAGATCAAAAGGAAAAAAGACGAAATAGCAAAAGATATCAATAAAGAAGAGAATGGAATGAGACATTTAGACACATATTGTATAAACTTTACAGTTTTGACTATTATGAGGGGCAAAATCTTAAATGACTCAAAGGGAAGTACACTATCCTATGAAATACTTGAAATGGAGATTGAATTCTGTTTTGTTTTTCTTTTTCTTTTTCACAATATAATAATGTAATCTCTGTACTATTCACAAGCCAGTTTTGTATCAAAGCTAGTCAAGCATATGGCAAATGCCTGAAATGCTGATAGAGGGTACCGGTAGTCCATTGTGAACATATCCTTGCCGACCTTGCCAAACTGAAGAATAATCTTGTCAGGGTCAGACTGCGACGGCTGAGATGTTGGTGGTCCTGTTCCTGCAGGAGGAGGAGGAGCAGCAGGTTGTGAATTTGCAGCAATCAGCTGGAAATTCTTGACCGAGGCGACGGTCACCCTTCCCCTGAAGTTGAGGCACCAACACTGCAGCTGTTCATGCCACCGTGGAGGCTTGTTCTTAAGGACTAGTGGTCTCTCCTTTTCCTCCACGTCCTCATTGCCCGCGCCCAGTATGTCAGAGAACCTGGAGCTGCTAAATTCAGTTGAATGGCCTATCGACTTTGAGAAGGAGATACTCCGGAAAGAATCCTCAAGGGAGGGGGGCAGGAGCTCTGGCTGACCTGGAACCGAGCCGCCGGGCTCAAGGCATGATGTGGGGATTGAATACATGGTGCAATGCATCCTTCTTGGGCCCCTAGTACCAAGGACATTCAACTCGTAGTTGACCTGGGCGATATTGTAGCTGCCACTAGGGAGCTTCGGAGAGACCTTTTTCGAATAAAACCTGCGGCTCTGGCCCGGTGGAGACAGCTGAGCGTTGTTATAGGGAGGCTGTGTATCATAAATTATAAATTTGGTGCCAAGAAAATTTGACCTGAAACAAGTGGCAATTAATACAAGTACATATATATTCTCCAACACTTAACTAGCACTTTGCAAAATGAGGCTAAGGCTACTATTTCCTTTCCGCAGATTTCTACACTTATTCTTAGATAATTTCAAAAACCATGACTAGTAAGTAGTACTAAGTGAGTAGTACTAAGTGAATGTCATACACAAAAAAAAACTAGTGTACCAGGGAGGAAATATCAGCACCTCAGTTTTCCAATGTAAGTGCTACTAGATCTTGATACGTTATCTGCATCCATTGATATAATATACTCTGTGCAAGTTGTCCTTCTGGTTCTTTTTGCAGCAAGAAGAAACTTCCCATTTTCAACAAGCAAAGCTGCAAGAGAACAGCTATGAATTCAGAACAAGTTCCGGAAACAACAGCATCCAGGGCGAGAATTGCTATTTGCTAATTGCATATTATAAAATTCCAATTAAGGAAACAATTGAAACAAAACTATCTAATCAATAACAATTGTTAAAGCAGAAACAAGTAGTGTACCAGGACTAAGGCAAAGGAAGAGATGGTATGTCAGCTTAGACTTGTCTCTCTTGATGAAACACTGGATGGGTCCATCCCTATGCCCAGGCTGTAAAACATAAACATTGGGGATCTTATATTCAAACAATCATATCTTTTCTCTTACATCATGCGAATTATTCAAAAATAGTTTTAAGAACTAAGATACAAGAACAATAATATCATACCTGCTTCAGGGAAACAGGGAAAGTAATCTTCCCACAATATTCAGGACTGCTCACAATTTCTTTGCACATTTCTCTCCAGGTTTTGCACACAGCTGCGCACGCAACCACATGCTTACGACCGGGCCAGGTACTCTCACTAGCCTCCAACCTCTTAATAACATCGCGAAGAAGCTCAGGTGGAAGACTAGCCCACCGGCTGTTCTGTATAACCGGAGGCTGATCATGCAACTCGTGGACAGAGCTACGAGACTTGCCCCTGTGATGGCCAGAAAGCCTCAAGTCAAAACTCCGCCTCGATAAGCTTCCAAATCCATCCCTTACATCGCGAACTATACTACGGAAGGACATCTGTTCAAATAGAGTGACAGCCCCAAGAATCTAATGTGTCATAAAATCCACTTTGAAATTCCACTCTAGTTACTTGGCAGATGTCACAAGTCTTAGCAGTGTTTGAAGAGGAGCTGCAAATTAAACCAAACTTTAATTTAAAATTCCATCTTCAATACTTAATGATCAAGAAATAAAAGAGAAGGAAGACATATAGGGTAAAGCACAAAGTGGAAAAGAAGTAGATTCTCATATATATAAAAAAAGAAAGCACCACATGAACCTAAAAGCTAAAGCAGCCTGAAATTCCAGACTTTTGTCAGAAACAATTTAAGGGTTTTTGAATAAAACCTTCAACCTCCTAAATCTAACTTCTCATAAGAGCAACCAAATCCAAATAAAAGTTCTATCAAAGCATTAGAATTAGCATCACAATCACACCCTTTCCACCACAAGGACAAACAGAAAAAGTGGCAAACACCTCTATTTTTGTATATGTGAATGTAGAAGCGAATCTAATTGCTCAAATTTCAGTTAATCATCTATCTCTCTCTCTTAGCTTTTGAAGTTACAAGGTGAGGAATCAAATGAAATGTCTATCACACGAGCACACAAGCAGAGAATAATCGAAGACATAAAGGTGCAATTGATATATACAAAACAACACTTAAACACCAAACTTCAACTATAAATTAGATGCTGAAATCATAAAAACACATTAGATCCACAAAGCTCAAAACAGGTCATACCTCATCACTACAAACCATAAAACATAAATTTTCTCTTTTTTTTATTTCATTTTATTCTAAAACCTCAATAAAAATAAAAAACAGTGTCCGGAAGTTTCCCAAATCACAATCACATGATAAACAGATAGAGAGAAAAAAACAATCAAATAGTTGAAGGGAGATTCAGTCAGATTAAGAAGGGTGAAGAAGTAGAAGCTAACCATCAAATTTGCATAAAAAGTCTTCTTCTAATCTCAGATAACACGCTTTAGATCCTATTCAACAAATCACAATTTACACTCTCTCTCTCTCTCTCTCTCTCTCAATCTCTCTCTAAAATGTGACAAACGAAGAGGCTGACTCTGGAGGAGACACGGACTATGCTTTCATTAAATCCAACCCAGAAACTGACACACTATGTTACTTAATTTAATTAATATTATTTTATTTATTTATACTAATGGAAAACGGATACACACTATGATATTGATGATGATTGCATAGAATATTCGTAGTAATATTAGGTAGCTGTACATATCTTACATTTGTTGCGAAGAAACAAGATTAGGGTAACTAATTTATGTAGGTAAGTAGGTAACTAAATCTGATTGCTCAGAAAGAGATTTTCCTTGTAAGGTAGTACTATTATTTTCAATTATCATTCTTTAAGTTTAGTAAACGCCTAAATGACATTTGTTTAATATGATGATAACGATGAGTGTAATAATAATGTAATATATGATGGTGATATGATACTAGGCAACCACTTTAGGAGTTAAACTAAAATAAAATGCAATTTCTTGTCATATTCCCGGGGGTGGTGAAATGACGGTTATATCCTTGGCGGTTGACCTGTTCGAAAGGGTGGGACTTGGAGCGTGAGTGAGTGCGTGGGTGTGTTCACACAGAACACGTAATGGGTTGGGTGGGGATCGCGTGCGGAGTGGTGCAGGGTGCATTTACAGAATGCGGGTTAACCGTTACCGGTCGTGGGAGGACGACACCACGCTCAAACTTGGTGGGATGTATTTGACGGTTGCAATTCACGTGATTTCTACTTTTATCATTCCTTCTTTTTCAGTAATTTTCAAAGTAGTATATTGGAAAAGAGTTTTCTATATGTATTTATTGCGTATCGCTATATTAGATAAATTAATAATTTTTTACAAGTGAATGATTATCCAAATATTAGATAATTGCGTAAAATAATTTAATACATTAAAACTAACTTTTTTTTGTCACTAATAACATAAGTTTGATATAGTTTATAAGAATATAAAGTTAAAATTTTAATTTAAGCTCGTCTCATAAAATTATAGGAAGATTTTAATTTGTTTCAATAATATTGATATTTTTAATGATTTTAATCATTAATATTAATTATATATATTATATAGTAAAAATCAAAGCTTAATATCACTAGGTGTTGAAGTTAGTATAAATCTAAGAGCTAGAACTATTTAAATTCACTAAAAGAATTTTTTTATGAGTTTCCAAATTTTTTTAAATGATATTGAAAATAGGTTTTCCAAAGAAGATCTGGTGGCTAAAAGTACTAAGAAAATGAAAATAGACGAGATAAAAGACCAAGAACAGATAGAGAAAATAATGGAGATGTCATTAATAACGTTGTAGGGATAGAAATCAATCATCTCTCCAGTCCAATGGAGGCTTAATAAGAGAATATTGGTGGAGGAAACATGAACCAGAATATATCCTACAGAGATATGGTGATTGGCAATGATTTTAAAAATCTCGGTCCAAAAGACATAGTTGAAATAGTTGTAAAGGAGTACATGTCGAATTAAGACTTTTCGGAGGCTAGGAAAGATTTGGAGACTCCCTTCAATTCCAAACCAAGCATTGAAGTCACTTTGGAGGAGTACGAAGATTGGTGCAGGCTATGGAAGCTATCACTGATAGTGAAATTCCTTAGTAAAAGCCTCTATATATCTCCAAGTTATGGAGAGATGAGTTCTCATAAATGGGCTAGAAAAAGATGTGGTCCGAGTCATGGATCTTGAGGAGAACTTCTTCTTGATTCGTTTCTCTAACCAAGAAGACTACTTGTATGTCATCTTCGAGGGACCTTGGATGATAGCGGATCACTACCTCTTAGTATAGCGTTGGAAACCCCTCTTCATGCCACAAGATATAGATATATACAAGTAGCTGTTTGGGTCAGAATTCTAAACCTTTCAGCGAAACTCTACAATAAATACTTTCTCTGGAAGGTAGAAAAAGTCTTAGAAACAATGTTAAAGATTGATGAGCTTACATCGATACATTCTAGAGAAAAATTCGCTCGCATATGTGTGGAAATTGATCTAAGGAAGCAGATTGTACCCTTTTCACGGCTCTAGTGAAAGCATTCAAACTCGAATACAAAGGGCTCCATCAAGTATGTTTTAGGTGTGGACAATATGGACATATGATGAAAAACTACCCAAAATTTGTGGGAGAAATGCTCAAACAAGTGTTTCAAACATCCATGGACGGTGGCTGGATGTCAAAACACAGAGGAGAAGACAAAAATAATGGTAACCTGATAGGATCACTAGAAAAGGAAACCCCCTAACGAGAGTGAGGCTATTATGGTGCAAAATCAGGGATTACAGGTTGAGGCACAAGAGTCAGCAGTAGAGGAAGGGAATAATCCTACTATTAATGTGGAAGGAAAAAATAATAAACTCACAATTAACGAGAATTCTTTTGAACCGTGGATACAGATTAAATGCAATCCTAGAAGGAGTAAAATTAGAATGGAAGAATATGCAAGAGTAAAAAAGGAAAATTTTTTATGGTTACAAATTCCAAGTCTTATTAGAGAAAACTCTTGATGGCAATAATGAGAGTATGCAAGAAAATATCGCAAATAGAAATGGGCACAATTAGAATCCAATCAAGGCAAAAGTACAAGATCAAGAAAAATATGGCAACAATACTTACAAATATAACCATAAATTGTAAGTCCAAAAGAGTCATCCAAAAAGTAAGGCATCCACTTTAAACTTGAGGGAGAAAGTCCTGGACATAGAAAAAAAAGTCCCAACCAAAATCAATACCAGAACAAACCAAGTATCACTCAAAACCATGAAAAGCCAAATAATCAAAACCAAGTAAAGATATCATGGAGCATACACATAATAAAGAGAAACAAAAAAATAGCCATCAGAATTACTAGAGAAGCTTTAGTTTACTCCAAAGGGAATTAACCAAAAAGCACAACAATGGAAGACACATCTCTTTCTCTGGTATCATGGACCACGCCACCATATCAATCATATCGAGAGTCATGGGAGGACAGGTACAAAACACGGAGGCAACAGTGCAGCCAATAACCTAATTAATTCTGGAGACAAACAACAGAGCTCTGGGTCGGAAGATATGCTCATCAAAGATTGGTATGAGAATAGGGATGAATCTCCCTCAAGCCCAAAGCCTATGGAGGCTTGATTACGTGCTCCATCAAGAAAACTCTGAACTTTTTTTTAATGAATTTTACTATTTAAAATTATAGAGGAATTGCCTCTAGAGGGTTCTCCATTATTATTAAAGATATGACTTATAGATACAATGCTAATTTCTATGTGCTTTTAAAAACTCATGTATCAGGAAACAAGACTGAAAATATTAATTAAAGACAAGGCTTTGACTAGTGGTGCATCAGTGAAACTGTCAAATTTGCTCGTGGTTTTTGGTGTCTTTGGAATAAAGCTTTTGGGAATGTTGAACCCATCTCTATTCAAGATCACCTTATACACATGAGGATTATAAATTCTGATAATAATGCTTAGTAGTTTACAGCTGTATATGGAAGTCCGCACCTAGCTAATAGAAGAAGGTTTTGGAACCACTTGGAGGAATTGGCTAATAGCATTTGAGAGCTGTGGTGTATTGGGGGAGATTTTAATTCAATCCTTTCCTTAAATGATACTAGAGGGAGCTTTAACTTATCACAAGACCATAAAAAATTCCAATCCTGCATCAATAACTGCGGTGTAAATAATTTGGGCTTTACCGGATCCCTTTTTACTTGGCTAAGAGGGAATACAAAGAGGAGACTTGATAAGTTTTTATGCAATCTTGATTTCACCAATGTGTTCACTAATATTAGCTTAAGAAATTTACCTAAACTCAAGTCGGATCATCTACCTATCCTGTTAAATTTTTACTTGACCAGTTCGAGTAGGAAAGAGATACTCTTCAAGCTCCTTACACCGTGGTTAATTATTGCAAAAGGACTACAATAATCTTGTGAAAAAATAGCTGGGATAAGAATGAAGACCTCCTTATTAACATATTTTCTTTTGTAGCAAAGTTAAGGTGTAGAACAGAGAGGTCTTTAGACATTTTCTAAGGAAAAAGAACCGTATCATGCTGTGTATGGAGGGAAAAAACCGTAAGAGCTCCTTCGGCTACAACCCTTTTTTGGAGAAACTACAAAGAGACCTCTGAAAGGGATATGAAGAAGTGGTTATCCAAGAAGAAGCTTATTGGCAGCAAATGTCAAGATGTAATGTGATCAACTTTTGAGACTAGAACACAAAGTATTTTCACCAGAAAGCTAATGACAGAAGAAGAAGAAACAAGATCACATATCTTAAGGATATTAATGGGAATTGGATCGATAACCCTACTATCCTAAAAGAAATGAGAAGTGTCTTACTTTAAAAATTTATACACTGCTGATTCTAACTATGTTTTCTTTCCGATTACAGGTTTTTTTCCAGAGATTTCAGAACAGGGAGTGACTATCATTGGTAACAATGTCACCCTCGAAGAGATTAAGAATGTTGTTTTTAATATGGGAGGTTGGAAAGCACTGAAAAAAGATGGCATCCCAGCTAAGTTCTTCCAATTTTCTTGGGATACTATTAAAGATTCTCCTTTTTCTTGGGTTCAAAAAATTTTCAGAGATCCTTAACATATTAGGGACGTTAACCAAACGCTTATTTCTATTATCCCTAAAGTTTAGACCTATAAATCTTTGCAATATGTGCTACAAAATTATCATTAAGATTATTGCCGAGAGATTTAAACCATACATGTCTTCTCTTATTAATGATAATCAAGCTAATTTTTTTCCCAAGAAGAGTGAGTGCGGATAACATTCTTGTTGCTCAAGAAGTTATCCACACCATTAGAACTAGAAACCCAGGGACAGGATTGATGGCAATAAAAATTGATGTTGAGAAAGTTTATGCTAAATTGAGCTGGGATTTTGTCATGGAAACGTTTAAGGATTGTAACATCCTAGAGAACCTGATTAAAGTGATCCTTCATTGTATTTTCATACCGGCTTTGAATGTCTTCTGGAATGGCTCATGTTCAAAAGATTTCTATCCTACCAGAGGCATTAGACAGGGAGACCCCTCACTCCTTACCTTTTTGTTCTATGTATTGAAAAATTATCCCACCTTATTACTTCTCTTGTGAATAATAAGAAGTGAAAGTCTATTATTCTTTCTAGGGGGGCCTAAGATTTCTCAACTTTGCTTTGCAGATAGTTTGTTCTTTTTGCTCCAGCTAATAATGAGCAGGTCTGTGTCATCAAAGAAGCCCTCAAAATTTTTTGTAAAAGTTTGAGACAAAAAGTTAATCTTTAGAAGTCTTGCGTTTTCTTCTCCAAGAACTTCAATCACACTGTCTGGCAGGACCTAATCTTGCACCTAAATATTAACCTAACCAACAACTTAGGAAAATATTTAGGTGTGTCTCTCATTCATGAAAGATGCAACCAGCAATATTTTCAATTTATTCTAGACAAGATGTACCAAAAGCTAAGCTCCTAAAATAGGAAAATTCTTTTTCTTGCCGAAAGATGTACTCTTGTTTAATCTGTCTTCTCCACCATTCCAACTTATGTTATACAAACTATGAAGATTTCTAGAGAAATGTACAATCAGATTGACAAAGCTTGCAGGAACTTTCTTTGAGGATCAAGTGAGAGTGAGAGAAAAATTCATCTTATTAATTGGGATATAGTGTACAAATCCAAGCATCGAGGAGGGCTTGGTCTTCGAAAAGCTCAAGAATCCAACAACTTGTTCCTCATTAAGCTAGCTTGGAACTTAGCTATTAAGACTAATTTTCTATGGGTTAAGGTGATGAAATTAAAATATGGGTGCGGTGGTGATGCCCTTCCTAAAGCACACCAAAAACCTAATTGCTCCAATACTTGAAAGGGTATAGTCAATGTGTGGAACCCGTTAGAGACCAGCATCGTCTAGAGGTTAGGTGTGGAGAAACAGTTCACTTTTGGGGAGACCATTGAGTTCCAGAAATTGAATCAATAAAGTCTGTTGCTTTGGAGAATCTTGCGATAGGTGATCTTGAAGATAAAATTAATAGGTTTGATTGGAGGTGGAAAAAGCTGCACCAAGTTCTTCCTGAGAATATTTTGGATATCATTCATCTCATGAAAGCCCCTAGATAAACCTTGACCCAGATAGTATAGCCTGGCTTCCAAAACCAGATGGAGAAATCTCTATTAAATTAGCCTATAAAGAGTTCTATGAGAGTGATGAGGATACGGGTAACTATACTAAACATACTTGGAAGCAAAAAATTCTTCAGAGGCTTCAAACTTTTGTTTGGCTCATTATGCATAAAGCTCCACTCACTAATTCTAAAAGATAGAAAAGGAAACTTACCAATGACGCAAGCTGTCCCAGATGTCTTGGTCAAGATCAAATGCTACTCCATGTGTTAAAGGATTGTCCTTACATTCGGAATGCCTGGGTAGGCAGTATTAATAGCACCTTGCAAAGAAACTTCTTCAATCAAGATCTTCACAGCTGGATGGAGGAGAAATTAAGCTTGGTGAATCGTAAATATAATGGAACCTCATGAGCCATATACTGTATCACTGTGTGTAATGTAGCACAGAAAAATAGAAATGAGTTGATTTTAATCAAGAAAACATCCCTGATAATAGTGTTACTTATTTAGCACAGAATCTTGCTAAAAGATATGAAGAGATAATTTCATTAACTGAGACAAATAAGAAAATGCACACCTACATTAGAATGTAGCACATCGGTTGGAAACCGCCGGAGAAAGGAGGCTATAAGCTCAACATGGATGGCTCCTTCTTATCAACTTCCAAGACTAATACTTGTGGAGGATTAATTCGAGATTGCCACAGACGTTTTGTAATTAGATTTTGGATGAACATTGGAAAGATTTCCATAACTAAAGCGGAACTTTGGGGCATTTACATTGGTCTGAAACTTGCAACCAAGCTTAACATCCAGAGCTTGATTATTGAAACCGACTCCAATATCCGTGTAATTACAGTCGGCCTTTACTAGTTAGACCTGAATATTTTCAAATGAGACATATTTTTAAGAAAGCAATTTTTTTTGCGGACACTCTAACTAATCATGCACATGAAACCCCATGACCTCCATTTTTGTGAGCAAGCTCCGAATTTTATTATCTTGCAACTCGACGCAGATAGAAGAGGGATAACTTTTTTAAGACTTTATTTTATTTAGTATTTGTTTTGTTTGGGTTTGTGACCTCCTTTTCACATAAAAAAAAAATTGTAAGAGATAGAAGAATTAGAATTAGTTGTTATACTTTAAGTATAAATTAGACTTTATTTATAGTATTTAGTAGATAAAACTAAAAAGAATTCGTGAGATATTCACAAAATTCTATGCGAATATAATCTAAATTCTATCATTTATAGATTGATATGTTCTTAAAAAATATTTTTAGGTCAACCATAACTTTAGGCTCAGCTTAAGAGTTAGATTGTAATAATCATCACTTAAATATTAATAAAATTTAAAAATTTTATTAAATAACAAGATAAAAGGTGCCATGTTAGCAATGAATCACAATTAAACTTTGGTCCAATTAACCTTTCTTAGATCCATAAAAGAGAGAGAGACTAGGATTTTTACTTGATGAAAAGAAGTTGGGAATTTCGGATATCTTAATCATAATTAACTCCTTTTTACGAGTATGAAGGATTCTTCAGTGACCAGTTTGTAAATTCCTTTTAGAAGATAACACTTTTTTTTCATTTACAGAGAAGTTTCAATAGTGTTCAAATTTCAATGTTACCGGTGGCACTAATATTAATAAGTTATACCTAGACACACGATCTGTATCGCAATCTAATCTTACAAAATTTTTAATGAGAAATGCATCAGTACACACACTATATAGCATATACAACGTGTCAAGTAATATTATTTACAATATCCCACTTGTAATAGTGGGTTCATAATCTATATTAGATTTGCAAGATCCTACTCAAACACACACAACCTACCAAAAGGATCCGACATGAAAATAAAACTACTTAGTAAGTAATTTTGAGTAAAGAGTATATATATAAAAGTACAAATAAACAAATATCATTCTATATATTTATATAGTGATTTATACATAGTTCTATGATTTTTTTTTCATCTTTGAGCAGATTTTTCAGTGGTAGTGTGGGGATTCCTTATCAAAGATTTTCTTTTCTCTTTTATTCGCACTTTAGTTAATTTGCTACTTTGGCCTATGAGACCAACAAAGGGCCATTTTCGTTACTATGTATACAACTTCACATAGGATATAACACCTTAGCTTCCCTCCTTGTGTAATTTAGTTTCGGTTTAATTATTCTATCAGTTTTTATAATTTTATCAAACTTTTAATTAAGTTTTTATATTTTTTTATTTTAATTCAATTCTTATATTATATCAGATTTTATAATTAAGTCTTATAGTGACAAAAACGTTAGAATTAACGAAATATTTTGTTAAATTATATAAAATATTCAATCAAGTGTTAGATATACTCATTTTATTTAATGAAATTAATTCTAATATTATTTTTGTGACGACAATAACTTAATTATAAAATCTGATATGATATAAAAACTCAAATAAAAAAATAAAAATTTAATTAAAAATTTAATAAAATTATAAAAATCAACAAAATAATTAAACCTTTATTCACTCCAGTATCGTGAGTGGTCTCTAGTAATTTCATAACGGTTCACATAATATGGAAGAAGATATTTGGAAAGAATAAACTGCAACTTGCACATGTAATGGACTATATAAGATGATCCCACTAATTCCACTTTAATTTGTTACAGGGAAGTCAACTCCATCCAAACTGATCATATTAAAAAAACGTTTTAAATAAATTTTAAAGGGAATCATTATTAAAGCCAAGTGGTGATTTAATCCAATTAAAAAGAACAATTAAAAAATGGGCTACGGCAATGTACTGGTTACTTTAGATATATTTGACTTTTTTATTTTAATTAAATAATAATCTCTATGATAAAACCATGTAGTTATTACTTCTGGCGTAGTCACTGATGCATGCATATATCAAATTATATATGATGAAGAATCATACGGCATTAAGATAAGCATTAATTGAATCCGTTATAAAGAAAGATGTATCAAACTTGGCTTGGGGTCTTAAATTTCAACTTATTATTACTAGCAAGACAGGTGGTGCACGTAATATAAAGCGGCATTTTCCATGTCCATAGAGAACTTTCTGTGGGAGCAGCTCGTTAATGAAAAAGGGCCCATTATTGTTTTCTTTTTCTTTCTTCATCAACTTAAAAGAATGCAACTTGACACCAAAATTCTAGAATATAACAATTTGTTTCCGCATGGAAATCATTTACACATAAATAGACTGAAAAAAGTAATCTGAATTTTACGAGCACTCACCATATGTTATCTCTTATCTTAGAAGGTCACCAATCCTTCGTTAAATGTCCGCAAAATAATGAGTTGAGAATTTTCAGTTAAAATATGTGAGAATTATTATTTAATTAATTATTATAGATTGGGTGTACAAAACTACAAAAGTTATATATACCTATCTTTCTTTTTGTCTTTTTTTGGTTTTCAAGTTACTAGACAAAATATAACTTCTATCAAATTATTACCTTTTTTTTTGGTCTTGATCAAATTATTACCTTAAAAACACCACATATGGGAAACACCGAGATTTTTTCTGTGTTAGACGTCCTAAGTCCATTATTGAAAAAACCAATTTTTGGGGCCTAAAACTGAGCCCAAAAACATTTTTAGGGCATTTCATATGCTGTTTTAAATTATTAAATATATTTTGAAAAAACATACGAGAGAATTAATTGGAACTACATAAAAGACAAACAAAAAAATTTCAAAATATCGAATAGGTTGATCTTTGATAAACATTATTATGAAAGGAGTCAATTCAATTAACTACAGTGTTTTATGAAATGGGAATAAAATAAAAAATTTTAAACTTAAGAAGGGAATAACACAGAGAGATTCTTTATCTCCTTATCTCTTTGTTATATGTATGGATAAATTATCACAATTTATTAAAATGTAGGTCAATGAAGAGCATTGAAAACCCTTTAGAAATGGGAGAAATGGACTCGCAATCTCACACCTCCTCTTTGCGGATGATCTTCTCCTATTTGCGGAAACTACTCAAGTGCAAATGGAAATGACTAAAGACTGCTTAGATAGCTTTTATAAAGCCTCAGGTCTTAATTTAATGCAGTCAAAACTTCTATAGTGTTCTCTAATATAAGGATATTGGTGCGACTGTCAAAGCAGATATTTTGACCAAAACAGATTTTAAAGGGAGGAAGAAGATTGGAAGATACTTAGGTGTCATGCTAAACAATAATAGACAGGGTAAGGAGAATTATAAAACGATTATGGAGAGAGTCCAAAAAAAACTCATGTAACATAATAGAGTTTGTTTTTTGTATAGCTGTCAAGTTGGTTAGTTTGTTAGACATAATTATAGCACTATTAGTTAGTAATTTATTTTTCCTTTTGCTATATATATTGTAATTGGTACTCAGTACTCGGTGGTGGTTCTTTTAATCAATTATTCTCTCTTTTCACTTCTTTTCAATTCTTCTTCCATTACTTTAAATTTCAATGACCTGAGAGTACATCACCAACCTTCTTCTTTTCTTATAATTATTTTTGTAATTCACTTGAATTTTAAGCTTGGTACCATTTTACATGGTATCAGAGCGAGAAGATCCAACTATGGCAGATAATTTAGCTAATCCGAATGCAAGCCCTTCATCAAATTCCGCTGCAGATTTTGAGAATTTCACCGCTTTCATGCGTCAATTCTCTCAGTTTTAGGCACATCTTGGCAGATCTAGTTCCTCTTTTGCAATTTCTGATCCGATTAGCCCTTATTTTCTTCATCCAGGAGAAAGTCCTGGTTTGGCTCTAATTCCGCTTAAATTGACACCTCAAAATTATTATCAGTGGTCACATGATATGTGGAGAGCACTCAGATCGAAGAACAAGGTGAAATTCCTCGATGGATCCATTCTAAAACCAGGTGAAGGTGATCCTAATTTTGAAGCATGGGATAGGTGTAACAATTTTCTCCTCTCCTGGATCAACCTCTCTCTCAGCCCTGAAATCGCTAAGAGCGTAATGTGGATTAGCTCAGCTCCAGACTTGTGGAATGATTTAAAACGTCGTTACTCACAGGGAGATGTCTTTCGAGTTGGTGCGTTAAAAGAAGAATTTTATGCACTCAAACAAGGTGATCTTACTGTTATCTCTTACTTTGCTATGTTGAAAGCTATTTGGGAAGAATTAGAAAATTTACGTGCTATTCCTAGTTGTGTTGCTTGTGTTAATGGATGTTCATGTGGATTACGAATTGTTCGAGACTATGCTTCTGAGGAATATGTTGTCAAATTCTTAAAAGGATTGAATGAGCAATATTCAAATGTTAAATCACAAATCATGCTAATGAAGCCGTTACCTGAAATCAACACAGTACTATCTATGTTAACCCAACAAGAGCAAGAATTGAATTGTGACCCGTCAAATAGCAACATAGTGACTAACTCTTTAGAGGTGCAAACCTCAACTGGAGGCGGTTCATTTTCTGGAAGAGGCAGAGGTCGTGGACGAAATTTAGGTAGAGGAGGAAATCAAAAATCTTATAGTCGAGGCTACACTTCAAAGTTTTGTAGCTACTGTAATCGAATTGGTCATTTAGCAGAGACATGCTATAAGAAAAATGACTTTCTTACTCACCAAAAGCAGCGAGTAGCCAATCAACTTAGCACTGACGAGATAGTTGAGAATTCTAGTGCTGAGATTGCTGATTCTAACCAGGATAAAAAGAGCGATGATACAGTACTTGTGTTGACTCCAGATCAGAAGGAAACCTTACTAGTACTCCTTCAACAACCACGCATGCCAACTTCAAATAGTGTAAACCACATTACTTCTTCGGCCACCCTTACTCAACCAAAAGGTAGGCATTGCTTGAGTGTATCATCAAATTTTACTAAAACTTCTTGGATACTTGACAGTGGAGCTACTGATCATGCATCCTATATTCAAGAGTCTTTCAAAACTTTTCATTATATGAGACCAGTTTTGGTAAATCTACCTGATGGTTCTACCACTACAACAAACATTTGTGGCACTGTGCAACTCTCTAAACATTTGATTCTTACCAATGTTTTATTCATACCTCACTTTAAATATAATTTGATTTCAGTGTCTAAACTCACAAAGTCATTACATTGTGAATTAAAATTTACTGATTCTTTTTGTGAGATACAGGTACTCCCATCATTGAAGATGATTGGGCAAGCTAAAGTCATTGGTGATCTTTATGTGATGGATGCTCAACCTTGGAAACTAACTACACCAGAAGTTAACACACATTCTGTAAATGTCACAGTGCAGCAAGATTTAGGAATTCTATGGCATGCTAGACTAGGTCATTTACCATCCAAAAGAATGTCAATCATGAAAAATACATTTTCATTTATTGAATGCATTTCATCATCTCATGTTTGTGATTCTTGCCACTTGGCTAGACAAAAGAAATTGTCTTTTCCCATTAGTAATACGCAATCAGAATATATTTTTGATTTGTTACATATAGATATTTGGGGACCACTCTCACTTTTATCTACTGCTGGCCATAAATATTTTCTTACAATTGTAGAAGATAAAATGAGTTTTACTTGGATTTATTGCATGAAACTAAAATCCGAAACTAGAGTGTTAGTAGAAAATTTTGTTCAAATGGTGCAAACTCAATTTCATAAAGTTGTGAAACAAATTAGAACAGATAATGGGATGGAATTTAAAATGAACTCCTTCTATAACTCAAAAGGAATATTACATCAAACATCTTGTGTTGAAACTCCTCAACAAAATGGAATTGTTGAGAGGAAGCATCAACATATACTGAATATTGCAAGAGCACTTTTGTTTCATTCTAATGTGCCAAAATGTTTTTGGCACTATGCTATGCAACATTCAGTACATTTAATAAATAGACTACCAAGCACCTTCTTGAATCATCAAACGCCTTATGAGGCACTTTTCAAGAATAAACCAGATTTGACTCATCTCAAGGTGTTTGGTTGTCTTGTTTTTGCTACCACTTTGAGTACTAATAGAAGAAAATTAGATCCTAGAGCTAGAAAATGTGTTTTTCTTGGTTATCAATCAGGAACAAAAGGGTCCATTTTGTTTGATTTAAAATCCAAAGAAATTTTTATATCAAGAAACACTGAATTTTATGAACACTATTTTCCATTCAAACAAATACCAAGCACTGATTTTTCTATAGATCAGCCTTCAATTGAATCATCCAATTTTGACCCTTTTGCATTCTTTTATAATAACTCTGCACATACTTCTTCATATGAGCATACTCATGGCATAATTGCACCTCACACCATACACACTACACCTGATTTATCTGCCACTTCTACATCACCTATGGCATCTCTTCATGATATAACAGATTCTGCATCACCCGCCACCTTAGAATCAGCATCTGCATTGGCACCATTGGAACATTCATCCATTCATATTGAGTCACAATCTGCTGCACCAGTTTTGAGAAGGTCTGAACGAGAAAGAAAAACACCCTCTTATCTTAAAGATTTTCATTGTTTCCATATTTCATCACATAGAGATCCAATCAATGCGTCCCAATTACCTTCAACATGTAAGTATCCCCTTTCTCACCATTTGTCATATTCATTGTTTACTCCCAAGCACCAGGCCTTCACTTTTTCTCTCATAAATAACTCGGACCCCAAACACTATTCTGAGGCTGTTATGCATGATTGTTGGAGGAAGGCTATTGAGGCAGAACTCACTGCTCTTGAGCAAAACAAAACCTGGATCATCACTTCTCTTCCTCCTGGAAAGAATGCAGTTGGTTGTAAGTGGATTTTTCGCACAAAATTCAACCCAGATGGCACTATCGAGAGGCATAAGGCACGTCTTGTTGCCCAAGGTTTCACTCAAATTCCTGGAGTCGATTACATTGACACCTTTAGTCCCGTTGTGAAAATGAGCACTGTGCGTGTTCTTCTTACCGTTGCAGCAGCAAAGAATTGGCATCTTCATCAACTTGATGTGAATACAGCTTTTCTCCATGGAGACCTACATGAGGACGTTTATATGAAACTTCCAAAGGGGTTGCAGTGTTCCGATCCAAACTTAGTCTGCAAGTTGACAAAATCTTTGTACGGTTTGAAACAAGCTAGTCGCCAATGGAACATCAAGTTGTCTGCTGCACTTGCTGATCTGGGGTTTACTCCATCTGAAAATGATCACTCGCTTTTTACCAAATCCACAGGTACAACTTTCACAGCTATTCTTGTTTATGTTGATGATCTTGTGTTAGCTGGAGATGATTTGAGTGAAATTCAAGCTGTCAAAATGTTTTTGGATGATAAGTTCAAAATTAAAGACCTTGGCCTTCTTAAGTTCTTTATTGGGATGGAGGTAGCACGAAGCAATGCTGGTATTGCACTGTATCAAAGAAAGTATGCATTGGATTTGATCACAGACTGCGGTTTGCTTAGTGCAAAACCAGCATCTACTCCTATGGAGTACACTACTTCTCTGTCTAAGGCTTCAGGCTCCCCTCTTCCTGATGCAACCATCTATCGTAGATTGGTGGGCAGACTTCTGTACCTTACTAACACAAGACCAGATCTCAGCTACTCTGTTGGATGCCTATCTCAGTTCATGGATTCACCAACTGATGCCCACTTGAAGGCTGCCTATAGGATCATCCGGTATCTAAAACAATCACCAGCAACTGGCTTATTTTTCTCTGTCAACAATTCTTTCACACTATCTGGTTACACTGATTCTGATTGGGGGGCTTGTAAAGACACCCGAAAATCCATCAGTGGTTATTGTTTCTTCCTTGACCAAACTCTTATTTCTTGGAAGAGTAAGAAGCAGGCTACAGTTTCAAGGTCGTCCTCAGAAGCAGAATATCGCGCCCTTGCTAATGGCACTTGTGAACTCGTTTGGTTACTCAAACTACTAAAGGAATTCAACATTCTTCCTCCTCTTCCGGTTGATATCTTCTGTGATAATAAATCTGCTATCTATATTGCTTCAAATCCTGTCTTTCATGAAAGAACCAAGCATGTTGAGGTTGATTGTCATGTGGCTCGAAACAAGTTCAAAGAAGGGGTTTCTAATCTTAGGCACGTTGTCTCCAGTGAACAACCGGCTGATCTATTCACTAAATCCCTTCCTCTAGGACCATTCTCTCATTTGCTTTCCAAGCTGGGATTACTTGATTTGCACAAACCACGTAATACCAGCTTGCGGGGGGATGTAACATAATAGAGTTTGTTTTTTGTATAGCTGTCAAGTTGGTTAGTTTGTTAGACATAATTATAGCACTATTAGTTAGTAATTTATTTTCCCTTTTGCTATATATATTGTAATTGGTACTCAGTACTCGGTGGTGGTTCTTTTAATCAATTATTCTCTCTTTTCACTTCTTTTCAATTCTTCTTCCATTACTTTAAATTTCAATGACCTGAGAGTACATCACCAACCTTCTTCTTTTCTTATAATTATTTTTGTAATTCACTTGAATTTTAAGCTTGGTACCATTTTACACAGGAGGTGAAAAAACAAGTGCTTATCACAGGCGAAAAGGACTATTCTAACACAATTTATTATTAGCCCAAATCTAAATTTTGAAATGCAGCAGGAGAGAATTTTCAAGTCCATAAGCATGAAAATAGAAAAAGGTTCAAAGAAGCTTTATTTGGAGAGATGATAAAAGGAAAAAAAATTACCATGCAGTAAATTGAAAAACTCTATACCGCCCCAAACATGAAAGGGGCTTTGAGTTTTGAAACTTAAACTTAATGAATGAAGTTTTCCTTTATAAGCTCATTTGGCAGCTAAACCAGGAACCAAAACCTCTATAGATAAAAGTCTTTCAACACAAATATAGATACAAAGATAACCAAAATGATCTACCAAGCGCTAAAAGTTCAGATTCATACCTGTGGAGAGAGCTAGTCAAGTTATGGCCTAGATTCAACAAAATGTCTTTCTCCTTTATTGGGGATGGACTTTTCACTAAATTTTGGACGGGATATTGGGTAGAAGAGGTGGGACCCCTATTGCCATTTGTAATACAAAATAATTTAGGCATGGAGAGCACAGTTTGAAAATGGAGTAATGCAAGCAATGAATGAAACTTAACAGAACTACAGAGATACCTACCTGAAAAAATCATCAAAAAGATCTTAGCGCACCCTCACCAAGAATTGCGAATAGAAAAGCCATATT
Organism: Arachis duranensis; assembly: GCF_000817695.3. NCBI lineage: Eukaryota > Viridiplantae > Streptophyta > Magnoliopsida > Fabales > Fabaceae > Arachis > Arachis duranensis. The sequence goes on along the minus strand of NC_029780.3, from coordinate 116,234,416 downwards.
AGGTTGGATTCATTTAGAGAATAGTGAATTCTCCACTGATGCGACCTTCAAGGCGTTGGAAGGGTGGTCAAAACCACACCAATCAAGATGGGTGATTATATGGGAATGGAGGGGGCCACAAAAGGCAAAGGTGTTTGTCTGGAAGATGTGTCACAACAAATTACTCACCAACGCCAGAAAAGTCAGAATATATGGAGGACAAGGAGATTTTACCTTTTGTTCCAGAAAACAAGAAGTCGCACTCCATGCTTTAAGGAATTACACCAGTTACACAGATTTGGGTGAATTTGTTAAACTCAAAAGAAGTACCTAAATTTTTTGCCCTCAATTTTGAAAATTCGACCAAATTTAACTTATTCAACCAATTGAATATAAACCCTAACCTCAAGGGGAAAGAGATCTTCATTATCGCCGTCTAGAAGATCTGGAGTTGGAGAAACTGGGAGGTCCACGATTCTGAAGATTCTATAGGAAGTAGAAGAGATTAGGAAAGCATACAACAATGAACAAAGATGAATTTACAGAAGACTCAAAGAAGAACAACTTATTAGATGGCACCCCCTTCTTACTGATGGGATTTGAGAAAAGTTAAAGTGGAGTGTGATTCAAAGGCTGTCATAGAGATCATCAACAATCCCAAAAATAGAAAAATCACTCAAATGTCTTGATCAGAAACATTTACAATTGGAAGAAATGGGAATGAAACATTCTCTTTATAAATATTTATAGAGAAGACAATAAATGTGCTGATTCTCTGGCGCATAAAAGTTTATAATTAGATATTGAATTTTATTTTTGGAATACTCTTTTAAGAGAGATAGTAAATTTTTTGTCTGAAGATGAACAAAGAGTAACTTTGTCTTTTTTTTTTGGATGGATTGGACAACCCCAATTTTAAGTTACACACTACACCCACTCACACACACTACTACTATTAACATGGGTTCTATATTTCTCACTGAAAATTCGAATCTGGATGCAACTCTTAGTGAGGCACATGATGCTGCTATGATCCAAGGCCTCGGCTGCATTTTGTCCCGTTTGGTTTGTAACTAGAACTCTTTTTTTATGAATTTCTTTACCCAGTTTCTAAATAAAAAAAAAAACTCGTGACAAATATTTGTATATTAATACAAAGATACGTTTTTTTTTTGGTCGAAAAAGATACGTTTTGTATTTGTTTTACTATTTTCTATTTTGGGTTATCTGCGTTTTTGTTGTATCCTTCAAATAAACTCATAGGACCTAAAATCTGAAGTGGATGTCCAATAGTTGTGGGCTCCGAATAAGAAAGAACATAATCCCGCTCCCACTCTTTAGCATGTTTGGGCAATATATCTTTTCTTTGGGCTCATCATTAATACATTTGATTGATCAAAACAGAAATCTGTTGCCTGACCAAAAAATAAGATAAAAATATATTGAAGAATTTAATTTTTATGCATTTGCAATGCAAGCCATTC
>NC_029780.3:116180243-116232883 GCF_000817695.3 Arachis duranensis | reverse complement strand
CAAAAAAAAACTAATTCTATAATGCAATTTTATATTTACTATTAGAGATATTATTATTTACGTAGATTTTTTTATTAGTTTAAATTTTTTTAAAATAGTTTCATAATATGATAACAAAATTTTTATGATTTAAAAGTTTATTAGAGTTGAATTTGAAAAGAATAACTTCATAACACTTACTTAAAAAATATGAGAAAATATGATGAGTTCTACTGTATTTTTTTTTTCCCGAGCAATGTGTTAATACTTAATACCCTACTAAATAATAGTACGAGTACAACGAAATAGAATAATTAATAAAATAAGTATAAAGAACTCATTTTTAATTTGTTAAGATTAGTCAATTTTTTTAATTGTAAAATTTTTATTTTTTAAAAGATTTAGAATTTAATATTTAAAATTGAGAGTTTACAATTTAAAATTTAAGATAAAAAAGGATCATTTTAAAAAGATTGAATGATATTGGCTAAAATGAAAAGATAATTCTCTAATTTATATCGTATATGTTTATGTAGAAGCTAAGGCACTACTAATAAGTCATTTTGGATAAGTAAAACCTTGATGTAAGTGGGTAGTTTACTTTAATTGTTCCTGTTACATAGTTGTATGTTCTCTGAATCAAACTAACAAACTAATTTCATACATGCATGCATTAACTACATATATCTAAAGTGTACGGACATATAAGCCAAGATAGAAAGTGTCATTTTCTTTTTCAATAATTAAAAATTTAACATATATAATCGATTAAATCATGTTATTTTTATTAAAATTAGGAAAGACAAATTAATTTAACTAAAAAAATGGTAAATTGAATCTTGAACTGATTTAAATTAATATTATTTTATTTTATAAAAAAATGACTACAATATTTTTATTATAGAGAATGATTAAAATACTCTTATTATATATATAATTTTAAAAATTCTAAATCCTAATCCTACGATAGAAAAATAAAGGACTAAAATTTACAATTCTCAAAATTAATATATATAATAGAAATATTTTAGTTATTTTCTATAATAGGGTATTGTAGTAATTTTTTATAAAAAAATATTAATTTAGACCAGTTCAAGATTTGATTCACCATTTTTTCGATCAAATTAATTTGTCTAGCTTAATTTTGATAAAAAATAACACGATTTAATCGATTATATATGCTAAATTTTAATTATTGAAAAACATCTTTAAAAATGGACGTTTTAGTCGTCTCTAATTGAGTGATTCCCTAATAATAAAGCATTAAATTCCGTATATCTCTGAGTGAAAGAAAATATCAGATAGAGGCCCTGCATGTTAACTAGGGAAGCTGATGAAAACTACATTCTCAACTTATAGCATATGAAAAATTCTACCATGCACATACAAATACTATTAGTGACTGCACAAGAGGTACATTATTATTATCATCATCATCATCATAATAATAATGCTCATACTATATATAGGATCATGATCATCATGTGGGATGGGTCCTATCCATGACCTACCCCTGGTTTGGCTTCAAATAGCAACCATGCATAGTAACATATATGGTCCCTTCCAAAGCCTCTACTTGTTCGACACATTAGTCCTTCTTCTAAATATATCCAGCACAAACATCCAATTCCATTAGCGGGTTATATAATGCAATATATATATATATATATATAGCAATAAACGTTTTGAGGTACTTGAATAATAATTATGTAAGCACTAGATGGAAAAGTAAATTCTTTTTTTAATTACTATATATATAATATATAATAATAGTAATATCTCTCACAACCATTTGTGTGCATAATTAATTTGCATATCTACATAAGCGTGCTATTGATGGTACAAAAATAAATGTGATAGCTGCATTATATATGTTGGGAATTTTCTGTTATACATAACAACGTCTACATCTACTGCGCATGTGCACCATATATATGAATATAATTTTACGCTTTGTATAACAATATATGAAAACTTTGCTTTTCTTTACCGAACTGGCGTCACTAAATAGAACTGAAAGTTAGCGCATAAATTAAAAGATGTTTTATATTTATAAAATATAAAAATTTTAGAATAAAATACTATTTTAATTCTCAATGTTTGGGCTGAATTTTAATTTGGTCTCTAATATTTTAAATGTCTTATTTCAGTTTCAAAAATTTTTAAACGTCCTATTTTAATCTCAAAAAAATTTTAAACATATTTAATATTATCCCACCATTAAATTTGACATAAATAATTCGTATATTAAAGAGTCAATAGCATGTGATTTCATCATGTAAGTGAAATCGATCTACTAATGATCACTAGTATAAAAAAAATTTTTGATTTTGAAGTATTATTGATGATTGATTGTTAGGATTTGGTGTTTTGTAAAAAAAATTTGAGAAGAAGAATTGTCACAAGAAAATTTTGGTTATACTTTTTTTAACACAGAAAAAAATATGACTTAACTAGTAACGTTATTAATGTTCACATCACTCATTCATTCTATTAACTATTAATATCAAATTTAACAATAAAATTATGGTGAATGCTATCCTACCATCTCTAAAGTAACATGTAAGTTACCCTCTCTGATGTGTCACATTTTAATTGGGTGTTTATTTTAACCTGAGTTACTTTCTCCGTTGCTCCTCCAAAGTATCACCGTCTCATTGGTGTTTCGTTTTTTCTTCCCAAATCATTCTTCTAGAAAAGGTACTCCAACTCTCTCTAATTGCGTTTACTCCTCCCCACTCCTTGGTCGTCCTCATTACGCCTCTCAAGCATCACAGTCTCGTTGTGTATCTTATTTTATCTTCCCAAATCATTCTTCCAAAAAAGGTACTCCAACTCTCTCTAATTGCGTTTACTCCTTCCTATTATACTCCTTCATTGTCGTCGTTATGCCTCCCAAGCATCACTGTATCAAATTATTCTTTCAGAAAAGGTATTCCATCTCTCTAATTGCGTTTACTCCTTCCCACTTCTTTGTCGTCGTCGTTGTATCTCCTAAATATCACTGTTTTATTGGGTGTTTTATTTTCTTCTTCTGTCAGGTCCTCACCGTCTTCCAAGATATTATTAACTCTCGTAAGATTAAAGTAACTCAGGTTAAAATAAAAACTCAATTAAAATATAATATATTAAAGAGGGTAATTTACATGTTACTTTAGAGAAGGTAGAATAGCATTCACCTAAAATTATATTAAATCTGTTAAAAAAATTTTAAAATAAAAATAAGACTTTTAAAATACTAAAAATTAAATTAAAATTTAACCTAAACACTAAAAACCAAAATAATATTTTACCCAAAAAATTTTCTTTGAACAATGCAGGGCTGGTAATATAAGGTTCTACTCCCTCATATTTTATATTAACCAAGGTTGTGTCAATTTCGAGACTAGCGATTCCACGTGCATGAGTGTATCTATATATGCTTATAATTAGGCTATAATTTTTTTCATATATATAATAATAACAAAATAATAAACTCTGGCTTGCTTTTATTTTCACGACAAATTATCAAAATATAGATGCACTTCAAGCATTTCTCTTTAATTATTTAACGTATGTTTGTTGGAACATAAAGTCATAAACTAAGAAAAATACCTTTTAGAAAAATAGATCACGTACATAAAAAAAAAAAAAAATTAAAGTGACAGCTTTGGCATAACTAATAAATTATTAATAAATCGCTAATCAACCGCTAGTAAATATCTTTCAGTGATTATAGCGATTGAGAAATTTATTGTAAATAGCTATGTGTCCCCCCTAAGCTATATATATAGTCTTAAAGTCTAAGCCATATATGAAATTGAATGATTAGAGAAATAATTATTATGGTTTTTTTATCAGTTTAAAATTAAAAAAATAAAATTATAATATAATATTAAAATTTTATATTTAAAAATTTAAAATTTAATCCTTATTAAATTCTAAAAAAATAAATAGCATAAGATAAAATTAAAAATAAAAAAATTCATACAAAAAATTAAATAAATTAATAAAAATTGTTTGATGAGATATATTATTAGAAATATAATTATTCGGACAATCCACTTTAACAAACCAAATACAAATCAAAATTGTTTGGATTCTCTAAATTTTAAAAGGCTACGTTAAAGTTTCAATTTATATTTTTATATAAATTGAATTGATTAAATTCGATTTATATAAACACGTATTAAATTGAATTTATATGATTCAAATTACATGCATGCTGAATTTTCTAGTAAATCGAACGAATAAGCTTCAATTTACACTATCATAATAAATCAAATGCATAAAATTCGATTTAGTCACGTGAAGAAGCTCATGGTAAATCGAAGTCAATAGTTTCGATTTGATAGTCTTGCTAAATCAAAACTCATAGATTCGATTTACATGCAACAAGATTCTTTACTAAATCTATTCATGGCTTCGATTTAGGGTGAATGTGACTATATATATAAATCGAATTCATTTTATTGAATTACAAAACACACAAACTCCACACCTAACCCCACCACCCAGATCCAAAAATCTTCGAAAGCAACTCGAGAAAAATCAAATCTGTACACATGAAGGACGATCCGAATCGTCTATATCGGCTAGAAGGAGTCGTGCATATTGCTGACGCCGTCCACTTCAAAATTAATAAAGAAATTTTTTTGAACATAAATTAGTCATTATAGTAATGCTAACATAGTTCGTGTGGTAGTTGCTTAGAGTCGTTAATTAGGGATTAGGAATTATTTTTTAATATAAGTGCATATTAGAAGTAATAAGCTACTAGGTAGTTAGATTTTGATAACTTGAAATGGTACCTAAGAAGATTATTTATAATTATAGGATATGTTAAATTTTTTAAGTTATTAGTCTTATATTCAACGAAACTTGGTTTATGATTAGGGTTAACTATAAATTTTTTGAGTTTTTTAAAATAATAAATATAAATATTTTTTGGATTTGTAATGCACTTAAGCCAGTGTCGTTTTAGCATTTTGTATTCTTTGTGTGTAAACATGTGGAACTATATGCTTGGGTAAATTTTTTTTGTTGTTTTTTTTTTAGAATTAGGTCATGAATTATTTATTGTTTTGTGTTGGGTTCTATGAAGTATTCGTTGGGCGTTATTGTAAATAATTTTTTAAATGTTAGAGCATGCAATGTTTATTGTTTTCAAAATTTTATGCATTGAACACTGTTTTGTGACGATTGCGATAAAGAATTTTCTATCGTTGTCCAACTTCATCAATGCATCACCATCATGAGACGGCAATATGGTATGCCATTAGATGATTGGATGATAGGAGAACCGGGCGTTGCGATTGCAACTTTTTCCATCGGTCTTAGTTTCACTAACTCTTGGATCACCACTGCGGTTCAAATTAAGTGCAAAGGAAAGAGAAGCAACTAAAAATGTCTCAGGTGCAATCACCAGTACAACTGACGAGGCACCAACAGACATGGAACTAGAGCAGGCTAGATGTCCTGAGAATTGAGAATTTTAATTTGAACTTTCAGAACTAGATACCATATCCACAAGTTTCACCAACAGCTTTGGATTTCTCACTTTGAAAAACTGACAACAACAACAGAATAGAAGCTAATGGCTTCGATTTACCATAATCTACGTATCATTATAAATCGGCTTTAATGGATTCGATTTACCTAGTAGGTGTAAATCAATTTTCATAGATTCGATTTAGTAGGTTAACATAATTTGAAGCCATTAGTTTTGATTTACACGTGAACCATAATTTGCATATAATTTGAATCCTATAAATTGGATTTAATACGTATTTACATAAATCAAATTTAATTAATTCGATTTATATAAAAATGTAAATTAAAATTTTGACGTTGTTTTTTAGGATTTGGAGAATCTACCTAATTTTGATTTACATTTAGTTTATTAACGTATTTTTGTCCTAATTATTCATATTGTTTTTTTTTATCATTTTAAATTTTTAAGAAAAATGATATAGTAACAAAGACTTATATCTATGATCCATGTTTTATTTGTCTCATCAATTTACAAGTAAATTCTGTGTTTAATTTACACCAGTGATGATGATAATCACAAGGAGTCATGTATACATTATTGGTTTTATAGAAAATGATAACGAAATCCCCATTAATTATTAGACGATTGTGAACTCACCTTTAATTTCCTGAAAATTTTATTTCATACCTAAAACACATGTTATTAGAGGTACTTACCTTTCAAACAAAGTATTATCATAGGGATGGTTCTAGTTAGATAATAATTGCAGGATTATGATTCTCTAATTAAGCCTAGAAAGAAACATTGTGTTGTTTACTTTTGATATTGCGTATATCTTTGAAACAATAATTAATTTGGTTTTCTTTCTAAGAGTAATTAGTATTTTAAAACACGTGTATATTAACTTGAGAGTTGCATGGACCACTTATCATAAATTCACAATATCTTGAGTGTTTGGTAGTATATCAGTTTAAATTTTTAAAATAAATAATTTCATAATGAAAAAGTATAGAAAATTAATGAATTTAGTGTATAATATGTATAATAAGAGTAAAAAAAATTTAAGATTATATAATAATTAATTTAATTAATTTTTAATAATGACTCTTTTTGAATTGAAACAAAAATTAGGATTTGCATTTAAATTTATTCACACTACGGTTATTTTTAATTTTACCAAAATTTTCAATATATTTCTAAAATTTGTCGTCATCTTTTTCAGTCTTTATCTCGTGCCACTGCACTCTCCGCACACTATACCGACGCGCTACAGCCTCTCGCTGACATTGTCTTCATCTCTGCTAGTCAACCCGATTCGCCTCGTCCTCCAACGCTTTGTCCAATGCTGCTGCCATTGTTTTCATGCTACTCTTCCCTTATCACATTGCTGCAGTATTGTGCATCCCTCTCGTGGAATTGCTGCTATATGGTGGAGCTGATGGTGATCATACAAGCCACTCTTGATGACTTTAAAGACCAAATTGATTAAGAGATTTTATAGCAACAGAAATCCCCGCCCATTTTAGGTTTTATTGGAATCATAGTATCATTTCTACTACACTATCCTTTGAAGACACTTCCATATCCTCCCTTGCCAAGAAAATGCTATCTCTTGAAATTTTTTGTTGCCAATTTAAGGTGTTTGTATGTAAAGTTTTTTGGATTAATCACCCTTTATTCATCAATTACTACTATTGGAGTAGTGACGGTGGATCCACGTGCACCAGGCCCATGAAAAATTGGTGAATTACTTGGAGTTGATGATATAGAGCTAATAATTTTCTGCTTTACTTTTGGATTACTCATGGATTATATTAATTTAATAGTCAGTTTAGGATGGTCATTTTAATAGGTATGCAGATGGTTATTTTAATTGTTATGTGAATAATTATTTTGATTGAATTGAATTTAGTTATATATAATTAAAATATGGTGGATGTTTAATTTATTAGGTATGCAAATGATTATTTTTATCTTTAAATAATGATTTTTTACTATGGGTGAGTGATGCCGGTAGCGACATGTGGCAAATCAAATAGCGACGATAAAGTAAAATGATTATTGATAAAAGTAGAGTGACAGCCGATTGAAAAAGAAGAGGAGATTAAAATGAAATGTTTCGATAAATTAGAGTTTGGGATGATTAATTTTTTAGAATAAATGAATGAGTTTTTTTATTTAGATAATTTATAGAATATTTTTTATTTTTTATATGTATTTAGACTAAATTACCAACCTATTGTTTACATTATCAAAAATTCTGTATTGTTTTCCTAACAGAGTTCTTTCATAATATAATATTAGCCTTTCTGTAAACCTCTCGGATGAAGATCAAATAAAGAGGTCGACAATTCTGTTTATGGTTGATCGTCGTATAGTATAGTACTATGTATATGATTTTCTAGGGAGTCTGTATTTGTAGTCCTTTTGTTTTTGTGGTTTCTTGTCACCGGACTTTTTATATTCATATGAGAATGTTATTTTTGTTTTTGAACTCTCCTTTAATTTAACTACCAAAAGGACAAGTAAGATTAAACATAAATTAAAAGACAAGATTTTTTTTGGTGTTTTTTTATTATTTTACTTGCCTTTCATATTTTATTTTGAAACAATGATATAAAGAATCTTTTAATTTTTATGTCTATCATAAAATTATTTATCTCAAAAATATAATTTAATAATAAAAATATATAAAAAATTATTATTGCAGCATCAAGCTAGGACAAAAATCACGATATAGAGATTTCGTAAATCAAGTAAATATATATCTATTTTACATGTATATGTATTATGACTTGCTCAATCTTCCCGAGAGTAGTTTCTACGCGCAGTACTTCGTAGTATACACTCAACCTCAAATAAAGTGCTCATAATCTTCAACATATTCTGTTTACAATAATTTTCAAATGTACATGAATATTGTTGCACCAATAAAGGAAACAAACGCTTGCCATCACTTTATATCAATTTCTTCCATAAAAGAATAAACTACATTTTGAAAGTATATTGATGAGGATTCTCAAGTTGATCGATCTATAAGTTCTCATGTGGTAATGAGTACAATAATTATAGATTACTGTAGTGTTCGGCAAGCATATATAGAAATTAAAATAATAATAATAATGATTAATTTTATATTTTTCAAATGCTCACTTGGTAGCTCAGACGACACCTTGAGTCCTAAGGTAGTGATGAGGTATATAGGAAGGTTAAATTATGGGAGTTATTGGATTGCTTTGCTGGATTATATTGTGCTACTTCATATTTATTATTTAATTACTTCAAACGTGAACCAACCTCAACCAAATTATTAACCACAAGGGCTGAGTTTAGTTATATATATAGCTAGCTAGTAACATCTATCTCAATTCTCATCGCTAAAAATGTAAATTATTAAAGTTTAATTTTTCGCTTAATAAAACAGCCAACTCATCACTATAGGACTGTGTTCAATTTTAAAAATATAATAAGATAAGACATTAAAAATAAAATACAAAATTTAATATTTTTTTATTTTATTTAATTTACTGATAAATTAAAATAAATTATAAAAGTTTTTCTCTAGTCTTACAACCGTACTAATTTATTTTAGAATGTGTTTGTAAAAATTTAATTTCCTTCTAACAAACTATTATAAATTTATTTATACAAAATATATATTTTTAAAAATTTCTATAGAGTAAAAATTTGTCAAAAATCAAAATATCTAATTTGAAATTCTTTAACATTAATTTGAGTTTACTCTTTTTTAATTTATTATTTTTTTATTCTTCTAAAGTTGAAATAATATTATTAATATAATATTTTTTATGATATTTTTTAGTCCAATTTATTCTATTTTTTATACCAAAAAAATTTAAGAAAGAAAATACAATGATAAAAAATATAATTATAAAAAATAAAGAGAATAATAAAAAATGTAAAATAATTTTTTAGAAATATTTTTTGTGTCTTTTTTATTAAAAAAGATAGAAAATACATTAATTTAATATTTATGGATATAATATTTCTGCTTTTATTTCCTTTGATAAATATAATTTTATATTTCTATATTTTTATTTTAGGTAAAGTATACTTTTTGTTTTTGAAATTTGTCAAAAATTTCAAACATACTCCTAAGTTTTATTTTGTTTTAATTTTGTCCCAAAAGTTTTCGATTTGCATCAAATATATCCTCGACAGCTAAATTTTCAAAAAATTTAAGAACAATTTAACAATAATGCATGAAAATTATGCTAGATTTGCTTGTCTTGAGAGTTATTTTTATAAATTTATTGTTAAATAATTGGTCTTAAATATTTTAAAAAATTAGCCATCAGAAATATATTTGATGTAAATAAAAATTTTTTGTAATAAAATTAAAATAAAATAAAATTTAAAAATATTTTTAAAATTTTTATTAAATTTTACCAATAAAACATATACTTTACTCTTTTATTTTATTTTAGTGTCATATGCATGGAAATAAAGAGTCTATGTTTTGCAAAAAGAATGCGCAAGCTGTTAATTGTTAAATTATATTGTTTCAATACATTCAATGATTTTGCACAAACAAGTGTAATTCCTTTGTAATGATCTTATTAGGTGTGTGGATATTCATAATTTAATTGGCAGTGGAAATCTGTGTGCTCTATTATATTCATGATGAGTTCCTCTCGTGTTTGTATGTATGTATCTGACAATAATTTATATTTTATTTGTCTCTTCAAATTGGTTTGAAAAACATAAGAACACTTTAATTAAGATAATAAAATATATAGTAAAAACTAGGAAATAGTTTTTTATTATATATTTTTTCATATGAAGATAATCATAAAGCTTTTAGCCAATTCCAAATTCATAATAATTTCGTTAATACTACAAATAATAGTCTTCTAGATTTTTTGGTGGATCATTTCCTATTTCCCTCCTTGTAGATCTTCACGCTACGTTTGTTTATAAATATGAGATATTAAAATAAAAATATAAAGATATAAAATATTATTAAATAAAATATAAAAATTTTAATTTTTATATTTTTATTTTTTATGTCTTATTGTCAGTATATTATCTTATTTTCGGAATCAAACATGTCTAGTGGATCATTCTATTTGCAATACAATAATAAGAACTTTTGATAAAAATAAAAAGGGTTAAATACAATTTTGGTTCTTAAGGTAGGAGTTGAAAATTTTTTTGGTTTTTAATATTTTTCTTACAAAATCGTCTTTAAAATTTAATTTGATTTTAAAATCATTTTTTACCAAAATACCCTTCCTCTTTCTTTTTCTATTCTTCTTTTTCTTTTTCTCCATCACAGAAGTAAAACCAGAAGTAGATAAACAAGACAATAAACAGAAATAGAAGCAATACACATGAATAATGGAAGCAGATAAACAAAGCAACCAGAAAATAAACAAGACAATACACATTAAGGACCAAAAGAAACAGAAAGCAATAAAGTAGAGTCTTACCTTCTTCTCCAACAGAATAATAATATAATAAAAAGGAATAAACAAAAGCAACCAGAAGCATCAAGGGCTGCGGCGGTGTTAGCAGAGGAGCGACTGCGGCGGTGAGCAGTGAATCGTGAGGGGAGGAAAGCTGCGGTAGTGGTGCAGATCGCGTGGAAAGGATTGTGGCAATGGTGGCGACGTTCCAAATTGCGACGAGAACAATGATGCGGTGGTGGCAGACTGCAAATCGCGATGAAGAGGGCACTGTGGTGGTCGACGGCGCTGTGAATCGCGACGAGAACGGCTTTGCGGTAGTCGGCGACGCTATGAATCACGAGAGAGGCACTACAGCGGTGCAAATCGCAAGGGATGACGGCAGTTTTGAGGGCTGGCGACGGATTTCCGTTTCCACCTTTCTTTTCCCCTCTTCTTTCCTGAACATCTCTCCAAAGCGTGATCCCCTTCCGCCTTTCTTTTTAACCCTTTTTTTTATATTTTTTTTAGTTCGAGATAATTTGATAATAAAAATTAAAATTTTAGTAAAAATGACGATTTTAAAATTAAGTTAAATCTTAAGAATGATTTTATAAAAAAAAAGGTTAAAAATAAAAAAAAAATTCAACCTCTACTTTAAAAGATCAAAATTATAATGAATCCAAACAAAAAAGTGTAACTTAAATTTAAGTTAGGGAATTTTATTATTAAATAAGGCTTTGAGTTCATCTTGTGAGTAGATAGAGCGCCATATTAATAAGTCACCCGGATTTCCAAAACGAGCGCGTGGCAGGGGAAAGAAACATATTTCTTAAAGATCAAATCAAACTACATCATTTATTTATTCTCTCTAGATGTTCTCAAGTCTTATTGAATTATCATAGGAAAAGAAAAGATAATCTATTAAATTGTTTCAGTGTTTTAATAAATTTTATTTGCCTTTTCTCTACGACACCAAAGAGCAGTCGGATATTACATGGAATTGATTATTCCCTCGTTTAATAATGATACTACTACTGGAACAATGTTATCTGTAATATATTAATAGATATCAATTTTTTAAATTATTAAATAAATTTAATTTAATATATTATCAGTGTAAAATTATTTTTATTCTAAATAATTTTTATGTTTTTAATTACACAACATCATATTAGATAACAAAAATAACGAACCTTTTATATTTATTACATAATAATTATTCAAAAAAATAGATACGATTAATATAAAATATATCAAAACTTTTTTTTTAAATAAGAAAAAATATTTTTTATAAAAATGATAAATAATATTTTAATAATAAAAGGTTATGTACCAAACTTTTTCATAACAACAAATGATAATTATGAATATAATTATATTATATACATATTAAAATTAATTATTAATAAAAAATATTTTAATAATTAATTTTAGTACGTAAAACTTCTGTAATGAATGTAATGCAGCATAGTAGTCGAATATGTAATCCATCGTCACCGGGTCTGCGGGTCACGATCAAAGGATTTCCTTCACGAAAAGATAACCTATTTGCGACTATATAATAATAATAATAATAACAATAATAATAATAATAACTTATGCTACCATATACGCGTGGCCGCTTGTTTCAGTATATCTATTAATATAATTACTTTTTGTTACCCAAATCGACGGTTAGATCCAATTAAATTTAAAAGACCCAATCTAAAGAGTTGATTTTCGTTGATCCATCCAACCTATTTAAAGATATTGCACTCGACATGAGTAGGGATGTTAATGGGACGGAGCGGGGGCGGGAGATACCTTTCTGCTCCCCGTCCCCACCCTTAGAATTAATTTTCATCCCCACTCTAATTCTCGCTGTAGGAGGATAATTGTCTCCATTCCCATTCTCCGCGTTTCTTGTATTTTTCGCGAGGTCCCATTCCCCATCTCCTTATTTTTAACATTCATATAAAAATTATAGTAAAAAATATAAAAAAAAAAAAACAAAATAGAAAATACTATTACAAACACACAAACATATCTTATCCAAGATTATAAGTCCACAAATACAACATAGTAAATTATAGTCCATAAAATAAAATCTTAAAATACAATTTTCATTCTAAAAAAAAAACAATAAGATATAGTCTTTGACATCAAGTGGAAACTAGAGAGAGTTGGGGCTGTGGGAGAGAACAACGTATGGTGCTGTGGGAATTTTGGAGTTTGAACAAAGTGGAGATGGAAGAGAGTTGGGATTGGGAATAGAGAGTAGATGGCGCAGCAAACAACACAGTGAGTAGGGAAGACTGAATAATAGGGTTAGGGTTTTTTTAATTGGTGAAATTACTAAAAAACCCCTATGTTAGAAATAAAGTAAGGTTATTTAAGAAATTTCAAATATTCGGAAAATTATCAGGGATGGGGCGGGGATCCCCGCTCGGGTCCCCATGCTTGTCTCGGGAGAATTTTGCTCCCATCCCCATCCCACGGAGAAAATTTCCTACTATTGGGGCCCCATTCGGGGCGGTCCCCGCAGGAATTCCCGCCTCCTGGAGATTTTTGACACCCCTAGACATGAGCTGACAAGTGACACTTATTCAAATAAGTAACTGCCTTCTTAAATCTCTCACCAACTTCTAGAAGAGAGATCCCAACAACCTTAAGATAAAAGAACGGTTATCCACTATCAGAAGTATAACTAATTCAACGGTGGTTATTGGTCCATCGCCTATAAATAAACTGAAGCACTCAGGTACCACCCTTACTAACTTAGGCATCGGAGTGTCTTTACAGGTACCACCCTCAATTCTTTCACATACACAATTCGGACGGCGGCTCCCAGACGCAAACAAAGTCGGAGACCACCCTTCTCTAGCGCTTGGGCCTCACAAACAAGCCCAACCACCATCCGGTTCTAGGTAAGCTACTGAATATTGGCTCCGTTGCTGGGGACTTGGAAGATTAATGCACAATGGCGGATGACCAGCATGAAGACGGACACACCGCAACGGAGTCTGAGCAAGAGCACCAGGACGCGGTCAACAACGATAGAGCAATAATATCCTTACAAGGAATGGAATGACAGCATGACGTAGGTCCCTCCAATACCCAGGGATAAAAAATGATCTCCTCTGAAGTTCATCAGCCTGGAAAAGATGGATAACCTCACTCTACTGACCTAATGGGATTATTACAAGGTCACCAAGGTTGATTCGAGCAACTAGAATAGGAGTTGGAATGACAACGTGAAGCAGAACGAAGCCTAAGGAGAGAGATCGAGCGACAAAGAGAGCTCGAGCTCTCAAGGCTAGACTCCAATCTCCGAAATAAGGATTCCTGCAGAGATCGAGAAGACACCAAATTGGGAGAAGAAGACCCATTCATTGAGGATATCATGAGGGCTAAAGTTCTTAGAAACTTTAAAATCTCCGACATGGACCAGTATAACGGGACGATAGACCCAAAGCATCACCTCAACAATTTCAAAAGTCAGATGTACTTAGTCGGCGTGTCGGACGCCATCTGTTGTAAGGCTTTTCCGACAACTCTAACAAAGGCGGCCATGAAGTGGTTTGACGGACTCCCCCCAGGTCGGTGACCAGCTTCGACGACCTCTCGCACAAGTTTCTTGCGCGATTTTCAATTCAGAAAGACAAGGTCAAACACGCTCCAAGCCTCCTAGGAGTCAAACAGAAGGTCGGCGAACTCCTGAGAGACTACATGGAAAGGTTCAACAAAGCATGCTTAGAAATTTAGGACTTACCCACTGAAGCAGTGATAATGGGCCTTGTCAACAGACTCCGAGAATGGCCTTTCTCCTAGTCCATCTCAAAGAGACATCCGACTTCTTTAAGTAATGTACAAGAATGAGCTAAGAAGTACATCAATATGGAGAAAAACGTCAGGTTGAGAGAACCGAGTTGACGGATAGGGCATCCCCACCAATCAAAAGAAAAAGAGAAAGAGCCCAAGAAAAAGGAAGAAGTCGGATCTGAAAGGTCTAGAAGATATCACTCTTACACTCCTCTATGAGTTTCCATTGTAGACGTATAAATGAAAATTTGCCATACTAAAAAGCTTCCTCCCCCACGACCCATCAAGAACAAAAAGGGGGGAAGTCATAATGAATACTGTGAGTATCACAAGTTATATGGGCATTCTACTAACGATTGTTACGACCTAAAAAACGTGATAGAAAAGCTGGACAGAAAAGGTTGGCTAGATAGATATCTCATGGAAAGGTCGAACAATCACGGGAAAAGAAAAAGAGATGACGAAGATCACAGACAAAGAAGTCCGCCCCCCACATACTTCCGAGCGACACATTCATATGATATCGGGAGGGTTTGCTAGAGGAGGGCTGACCAAATCATCTCGAAAAAGGTATCTAAAGAAAGTCTACCAAGTCGGGAGTAAAGGGCCCGACCTCCCAACTATCTCATTCACCAAGGAGGATGGACAAGGCATTGTGCCTAGACACGACGACCCAGTAGTAATTACCGTGATTCTTGCCAACGCTCATCTATATAGAACTCTGGTGGATCAAGGAAGTTCGGCTGACCTCTTGTTTAAACCAGCATTTGACAAGTTGGGATTGGACGAGAAGGAGCTAAGAGCCTACCCCAACGCCCTCTTCAGACTAAGGGACAATTCCCAATAAGCCGCTGGATTTCATTTCTCTATACACAACTTTTGGAAAGGGGATAAAATACAAAACCTTAAGCATCGACTTTATTGTTGCAATGTAGCTTCTGTTTACAATGCTCTAATAAGTAGAACAACCCTAAATCGGCTGGGAACAGTGGTTTCTACACCCCACCTTTGTATGAAGTTTCCAACACCGGAAGGGATTGCCACCATCAGAGAAGACCAGAAGCTGGCGAGAAAGTGTTACAATGAAAGCCTGAACCTAAGAGGTAAAGGCAATGAAGTCAATACCATTGAGCGCGGAGGTGTCTGAGTTAAGGAAGAGTTACGACCACAACCTGGAGAAAAAATCGAAGAGGTACAGATCAGGCAAGAGGTCAGAAAGAATACCAACAAAGAGGCCAATTTAACGGAAGAACTGAAGCAGAAGCTGACACAGCTCCTATAAGAAAATTCCGATCTCTTCACCTGGAAAGCTTCTAATATGCCTGGGATAGATCTCGAACTCATGTCACATATATTGGTTGTTCATCCGGGATCCCGACCTGTCCAACAAAAAAGACGGAAGCTAGGATCCGAACGTGCTCAAGTGGTTAAAGAGCAAGTGCAAGCCTTGCTAGAGTCATGCTTTATCAGAGAAGTCAAGTATCCAGCCTGGCTGGCAAACGTGGTGTTGGTCAAAAAACAAAATGGCAAATGGAGGATGTGCGTCGACTACACTGACATCAACAAGGCATGCCCTAAAGACCCATATCCTCTGCCAAATATTGATACTGTAGTGGATTCCAGCTCAAGGTATCGATACTTGTCATTCATGGATGCTTACTCGAGATATAATCAAATCTCGATGTATAAGCCAGACCAAGAAAAGACATCGTTCATCACGCCTAGAGCAAATTATTGCTACGTGGTCATGCCATTTGGATTAAAGAATGCATGGGCCACATATCAAAGGCTGATGTATAAGGTGTTCTCATCTCACTTGGGAGAGTTGATGGAGGTGTATGTCGAAGACATGCTGGTGAAAACCAAGGATGACGCCAACCTCCTGAATGATCTCTCACAAATCTTCCACACCATAAGATTGCACGGGATGAGACTAAATTATGACAAGTGCACCTTTGCAGTAGAGGCTGAAATTTTTTTTGGATACGTGCTAACACAAAGGGAGATTGAAACTAACCCCGAAAAGTGTAAAGCGGTCCTGGAAATGAAGAGCCCGACCTGCTTAAAAGAAGTCCAGCGTGTGAACGGCCCACTTGCAACTTTATCCAGATTCTTGGCAGGATCAGCATTAACATCCCTACCACTTTTTTCTCTACTAAGAAAAGAATGCTAGTTCGAATGGACTCCTGAATGTGAAGAGGCATTCCAAGAATTCAAAAGGTACCTGAACCAACCTCCCACTCTTTTCCGGCCAAAAGCAGGGGAATAACTTGTATTATACTTAGCTGTCGCCAAAAAGTTTATGGCGTCAGCTTTAATACGGGAAGATGAGGTCAGGCAGCATCCTATCTACTTTACAAGCAAGGTGTTACAAGGCCTTGAACTAAAATATCAAAAACTTGAAAAGTTCACATATGCCTTAATAGTATCATCTAAAAGGCTTCGACCTTATTTTCAATCCTACACCATAAGAATTTGGACGAACCAACCCATGAAGCAAATCCTTCAGAAAACAGATATTGCGAGCAGAATGGTTTAATGGGCTATAAATTTATCCGAGTTCAACTTGAAGTATAAAACTCGGACAGTAATAAAAGCCCAATGCCTTACCGACTTCATAGCCGAATACGCAAGAGATCAAGAGGAGGTCCCCACAACCTGGGAATTGTACATTGATGGCCCCTCCAACAAAGTTGAAAGCGGTGCAAACATAATACTACTCAATGAAAAAGAAACTCAAATAGAAGTCTCCTTGAAGTTTGAATTTAAGGCCTCTAACAATCAGACAGAATATGAAGCCCTGATTGCCGGGCTAAAGCTAGCCCATGAAGTCGGAGTAGTCAAAGTGATAGTCTTCAGTGACTCCTAAGTGGTGACTTCCCAAATCAACGGAGAGTATCAGGCCAAAGACCCAAATATGAAAAGGTACTTAGAAAAAACTATGGAGTATCTTGGGCAGATCCCCGAAACCAAGGTCAGACACATAACTCGAGAGCTTAGAGTAGACGCCCTCTCCAAGTTAGCAAGTACCAAACCAGGGAGAAACAATAGAAGGTTGATTCAAGAAACTCTCCAAGAACCCTCAGTCACGAAGGTAGAAACCAATCTAGATGTCTTAGAAGTTTCCAGATTAGATCTCGGATGGATGACTCCTCTGGTCGAATACTTAAAATTTGATATCTTACCAGAGGATCAAAAAGAGGCCAAGAAGATTCAAAGGGAGGCACAAAACTACACTTTGGTGAGGAATGTCCTTTACAGAAGGGGGATATCTACACCATTGTTGAAGTGAGTCCCGACTCCTAAGACGGAAGAAGTCCTGGATGAAGTGCATAGTGTATCTGTGGAAACCATCTTGGAGTAAGATCTTTAGCCAAAAAGGTTATCCGACCTGGATTCTTCTGGCCGACCTTGTGAAAAGACACTGCCGACTTCGTACGGAAGTGTCGACCATGCCAAATGTATGCAAACTTCCACGTCGCTTCCCTTGAAGAACTAATCAGTATAACTTCTCCATGGCCCTTCACAAAGTGGGGACTGAACCTACTCAAACCTTTTCCTCAAGCGCCTGGACAAGTAAAATACCTTATAGTATGGATATATTACTTCACAAAATGGATTGAAGCAGAATCCTTAGCCACCATTACAGCACAGAGAAGTTAGAAGTTTCTTTAAAGGAATATCATTACTAGGTTTGGAGTCCCCTACTCCATCACCACACATTCAGGAACCTGGTGGCCAGTATGAGAACATCCCCAAGCAAATGGGCAGGCCGAGGCAGCCAACAAAGTTATACTGGTAGGGCTTAAGAAAAGACTTCAAGAAGCAAAGGAAACTTGGGCTGAAAAGCTTGCTCAAGTATGGCCTACCGAACTACACCTCATTCTACTACTGGAGAGACACCCTTTCGACTTGCTCATCGCATAGAAGCCATGATTCCTGTCGAAGTCAACGAGCAAAGTCCTAGGGTAAGATTTTACAACGAGGTCAGTAATGTTCAAGCTCACAAAGAAGAACTTGAAATGCTCCCAAAAGTCTGAGAACAAGCCCAGATAAGGGAAGCAGCACTGAAGCAAAGGATGACGAATAGATACAATAAAATGGTCATTTGAAAAAGCTTCGCTCCATACGACTTGGTCCTGATCCGAAATGACATCGGTGTAAACAAGTCAGTGGAAGGAAAACTTGCTGCTAACTGGAAAGGACCCTACAAGATAGTTGAGGTCTTGGAAAAAGGCTACTACAAAGTGTTCGACCTAGGATAATCTGAGCTCCCAAGGTCATGGCACGCTTGCAATATGAAGAGATATTACAGCTAGAAGTGAACCTCTCTCCCTGATGTACTCTTTTTCCCGACTTCATGCTTTTTTTCTAAAAGGGTTTTCCCGAAGAGGGTTTTAATGAGGCATCAAAGCGAGTGCCAAGGGACAGAAATTTAAACCCTTTTGTAGCAAAAACACCCTTGTAAGGACATATTGCATTCAAGTAATAATATTTCTCTTTAGAATTCCCATTTTTTTATTAGTATGATACGCACTGACTTAAGCTCGGTAAAGCGCAAAAATCCATTGACCGACCTATGTGGTCGGCAAGATAAAGCGACGAGGTACAAGTCGGTGTAAAGAGGTTATGAAAGACGATCCTAATTAGCTTGGAAATACGATAGCACACAACTTTCAAGTCAAAAATCCCGAGCAGAACGAAATGTATTGCAAAAATAACCTAAGTTATGAAAATGGTTAGCGAGAAATACAAAAAGCCCCGTAAAAGATCAAAGGCAGAAGTATTCCTATAGGAATCTAACCAAAATTGAGACTACTTAAAGTTTCTCAAAAGCCACAACCAAAGTATCTTATAAAACTTTTTCAAAGCTTTACGAAACTTAGTCAAAAAAGGTTTTTTCTACAAAAAGCCTTAAACCATTCAACAAAGTTTCAAGAAAACAGTAAACGAAATAATAAAACAACTACTTTATTAAAGGTCCTATCCAAAAAGGACCAAAAACAAAACTTTTTTGTTTAAAGACCCTATTAAGGATCAAAAGTCAGTAGCTATCCACAAAAGCAGCATCAGACGAAGTAGAAGAACTCGGCAGTAACTCCTCAAAAGCAGCAGCTCCAAAAGGAGGAGACTCAACCATACGTTGCCCCGCCATCTTCAACTCGGAGTCTGTTTTTGCACGAGGAGGGAAAACTATCTCTCCGTTGATAACGACCTTGTCAAGGTGAAGGGGAGACAAGTTTAAGTCGGGAGCAATAACTCCGACCTGTTCCTCCAGAACCCTGAACACCTCCTCAGTCCCTTCAATAATGGAGTCCTCCAAATCCTTAAAGCCCTTCCGAAGCTACTCCACCTCCCTTTTTAAGTCAAGAATGGCCGAAAAGAGGCGTACATAATTCTATTCAGCCTTCTCCTTCAAGCCCTCAGCCATGGCACAAGAACCCATTAACTGTTTCTCCCTTTCTCGGGCTTGGGAAAGTTCTTCCTTCAGCTTGTGATTCTCCTCCTATAGTCTCTTCTTCTCTTCTTGATACAAAGTAATTTACCCTTGAAGGTGCTCCAAAGAAGATTGGGTAGCACTTAAAGGGGTCTTTTCCAATATATCAAGAAGAGTGGTGCAAACCCCAGCAGTCTGAATTCCTCTTCGGATTAAAATCTGAAGATGATTACAGATAGCAGCATCATCCATAGCAATTTGGCTATGTGAAAAGATGTGCTTCCTAGAAAATTTCACTCTATCAAAACTGGTGTCCCCAACGTTGGAGGCACCGGCTTTAGAGATCTTACGTTTCTTTTTAGAAGGATCCGAGGAAGGAAGGGCTGGGGGGACAGGAGCAGCAGGATGAGGAGGAATAGGAATAGGATTTACTAAAATCGGCTGAGAAAGAGTCCCCAAACCTGAGCCTTGAAGCTGAGGAGGAGTGGTAGAGGTTTCGACTTCCTGCGCAGCAGCTCAGGCACGCACATTCCTTTTAGCTTCTTGCACCTTCTGGTAAGCTGCCTTTGACTCACTTTTCATTTTTTCTGAAAAAGAAAATTAAAGTGATTAACACACAAGTCGAAGTAAGCAAGAGTACCTACAAAACCAAAAACAAAGACTACCTAGCTCGATTTTGACATAGCTCGGAGATCCAAGAAAAAATTTCTTGGTGTCCAGGTTTGGAGCCTGCGCCTAAGGCTTTCGAAAAAACTCGACCATGGCCTCCTCCTCAACTTCCTCCACTATCAGGTTGTACTTCTCTATAGGGTTTGTCTCTACCCAGTTTAAAGAAAATCGGGGCTCATTGTTCTCGGATAAGAAAAAAGGGTGATGGCCTTCAACAGCCTGGACCTTGAAGAAGAAATTTTTGAAATTGTGGAAAGACTCATCGAAGATGGAAAAAACTTTCCGACCTTGAATAGCTCGGAAGAAAATCCACTGCTATTTATTCTTAGCACTAAAAGGCTTTGTCAAATGGAAAAGATAGAAGAAGATCTTTAAGAAAATCGGGAAGTCAAGCCCTTGGCTGACAAGTTGATAAATTTTGAGAAAATTCCAAGAATTAGGATGGAGTTGGATAGGAGCTACTTTACAATGAGACAACACTTCCATCTCAAAGTCGGAAAAGGTAGGGTAACCCCTAAACGGGTAAAAAGGCACTCATACATGAGAATAAAGTGGGGGTCAGAATCATTTATCCTCCCACAACAAACAAGGTCCTCAAGATCTGGGGCCACCAACTCATATTTGGGTTCATCAGCATCAAGACTACAGATTCTATGGTGTTTTATGAGTTTGGTTATGAAAATAGTGTCTACTATTGGTTGTTCAAAAAGTACAGTGGAATCTACCCACCTCAACAAAGCCTCAGAAACTCGGGAAGACATTTTCAGAATAAGGAAATATAAAAGTGATAATACCTACACCCGCATAAAGAAAAGAAACCATAAAAAAAGGTTTCGAAATAAGGCGGTTCTTTCTAAAACAGAAAAGAAGAACAGTTAACAAACAAAAAAGAAACGATTTTTGTAAAGGAAAAACAAAAATCTCAAAGTCTCTTACTACAGGTAATAAAGGTACAGGGAAGACATATTCAAAATCCCCCACAGGCATACTTTATACTAAGCAAAAATAAAGGAGATACTGGAAAAACAATGCAAGTCAAAAAGGACTAACCTTTTTTAGTGACAAAAAGAGGGAATCCTGCGGCAGAAGGAGAAGATTGCAAAGCACCAACGAGCAAAAGACCAAAGGACTCGAGTAAGAAAACAAAAGAACAGAGAAAGGAAATTTCAAAAAGAAGACGAAAGAAAAGAAAGATAGAACCCCCCCACGTGTAAATGCAAAAGCCAAACGGACACGACATTTGATTAGACACGACGGTTGAAAAATTCAAAAATCACGTCGGTTTCAAAATCACGTTGGTTTCCCGGCTTAAAAAGAAATACCGACCTAAACATCCCCGAATTCAACTAATACTCGAATCCAACTCATAACTAAAGTGATCAGACTCGAGTAAGGGACTCGAGTAGGGGCACTGTTCATACCCTGACCCAAAGCGACGATCAGGCCCAATTAAGTTCAAAAGGCCTAATCCAAAGGGTTGGCCTTCGCTGATCCATCCGACCTCTTCAAAGAGGTCAGACTCGACATGAGCTGGCAAGTGACACTTATTCAAATAATTAACTGCCTCCTTAAATCTCTCACCCACTTCTAGAAGAGAGATCCCAACAATCTTATGATAAAGGGACGGTCATCCACCATCAGAAGTGGAACTACTTCAACGGTGGTTATTAGTCCATCACCTATAAATACACTGAAACACTTAGGTAAAACTAAATTCCAATATTCTAAACCTGTTTACCCACTTTCTAACTTAGGCATCAGAGTGTCGTTACAGGTACCACCCCCCATTCTTTCACATACACAACTTAGACGGCGGCTCCCAAACACAAACAAAATTAGAGGCCACCATCCGATTCTAGGTAAGTCACGGAACACTTCTTAATTATTAATTAGTCATAGTAAAATTAAGGATATTTAATCCGATGATAAGTAGTATTTAGAGATTTATTATTTTTTTCTATCTTAGAATTTAAAAAATAATATTTTTTTTTACAATTTAAATGTGCAAACGAATTGAAAAGGGAGTTAGTATTACTTTAGAATTACATTTAAAGTCTATGAATTACGTACTAATTATTTGTAGTTGTGTAAACAATTTTTTAATCGGAAAGAGCAAGAGAATTGATTTTAATTTTAGTACCAATTTATTCTAAAAAAATACACAATTTTTTGCTTAATTTGTGTTTTAAAAAGGCTCTTTCTACTGTAAATTTTTGTTTTATAAGAGAGATGTTGTCATCGAATAGGTGTCTAATATATCTTTTTAATAAAAAATTAGTTTTATTTTATATTCGGGATTGTTTAAAAGCTTAGCTTATATAATACATGTTGGATATTTCTTGTCATCTTTTGGATTTGAAGAATTGATTCTTGTATCATAGCAAAGAGCATCCATTCAGGTTTTTTCTGCAACTTTGGTGGATATGATAAATAATAAAGAATAATGACATCTTTAATCTTCATGAGATGTGGTCTTCAAAAAAAATAATTTGTCTAACTTTAACTTCAGAAAATGAGTTTAGGAATATTTTTGAATTATAACGCATGTCCCTCCCCTCTATTCTAAGTGGTTTTGGAATCCTCTATCTATAGGTACTTTTAAGATTAATTGTAATACTAATTATTCTGATTATGGTGATAGTGTTGATTTTGCTTGTGTTATCAAATATTGTAACGAGTGTTGGTAAAGGGGGTATTTCGAAATAATTGAGAGTAACAGTATTTTTCAAGAGGAATTGTTCACTATTTGGAGAGGTTATCTATTAGCCTGGGATGTGAGTCAACGAAATGTTATTTGTGAGACAGATTGTGTGGAGACGCTTAATCTTATTACTAATCATTAAAATGGTTTTGGGTTCATTGACCCGTTAGTGTTCAAAATAAAAGATATCATGCATTGAAATTGACGTGTTGACTTTCATTTAATTTGATTACAAGAGATGCAATATTTAATGGCAAATACCATGACAAAGATGATAATGAGATTACAATTTTATTAATTAGAACTTCTATCTCCTTAAAAGAAGTTTGAGAGTAATCTTAAGCGATATTATCCTTTTGTTTAAGTAATTGTTGATATTTGTTCTCTTTCTTATTTTTTGTTTAATTTATTTAAGTTACCCAAAAAAAATTAGTTACAGTAAAATTAGATATTAAATTTTTCTTCAACGATTACTTTATTAATATCTAAATTTTAATGTGATATCAATTCTAATAATATATTTTAAAAAAAATTAATTGAGTTTTGATATCAATAAATGTTTACCTGCAAAAAAAAGATAATATCTATATAAATAAACAACATTATAATAATGTTAACGTAATTTATTATTTTTAATTAATAATTAATTATTAATATTTAAAAATATTAACTAAAAATATAATAAATTATTGAACTAAAGGTGTTAGATTATTAGCTAAAAATATTAACTAATACAAATTAAAATGGTTGGTTTTTAAGCTTTTCTCATACATAAATATACATATTCACAGCAAAATATATGTCCAGCAATAAAAAACTTTAGATCATTTGACAAAAGAATAATAATTGACAAGTTAAGAAAAAGAAGCATATGGTATATATTTTAGGATATGGTGGGGGATATTGAGTAACAAGGGAACCATATGCAAAATGTTAGGGTTAAACCACATGGAAGACATAATTTGCAGGGTGCACACATTCACATGCTATCCAAAAAAAAAAGCAGCCCCCTTTATTTATTTAATTTTTGTGTATGAAAAATACATCTGTAACTGTAAGAAAGCCAGCAAGGCACATATATATAGCATGCATCGCAGGTGCCTCTAGCTGTGCCATGCAATTGGCCAGGCTAGCTAGAGATACATTACATGTTCATGCCTACTACTTAAACTTCAAAGGAAAGTTAGTTAGTTCTTCATCTAGATAGTAAATTTTATTATAAAACTAATTATATTTTCAATCAAGAATAACTAAATTACAAGATGATACATGTAAATATTAAGGTTCTTGTGAGAAGAGGATGAATAAATCATCGTTAGAGTAGAGAATCCAGAGTTAAAGAAAATAGAGTTATATGTTGCTTCTACAATGAAAGAGCTAAGTAAACAGTCAATCTTAATTGAAAAGTATAGGAAAATAATTCTTCTACAAGTCAATATAAATCAAGTTTATTATAATTTAAACTTTATAAATAAACAAAAATTTAAAAATTAAATTTTTAAAAAAATTCTTTCTATATTTATTCTAATCACATTTATAATACACAATAAAAATAATCCATGAAAAAATTAATCATTTTTCATTCGTTTGGAAACAGTTAAATCTCTTTCTCCACAAACTCATTGT
The DNA here is from genome assembly GCF_000817695.3 of Arachis duranensis. NCBI lineage: Eukaryota > Viridiplantae > Streptophyta > Magnoliopsida > Fabales > Fabaceae > Arachis > Arachis duranensis. The sequence continues at coordinate 116,207,786 of NC_029780.3, read as the reverse complement.
CTCCACACAATTTTCGACGCTGCTACCCAGTAACCACCATCGCATCTTTCGTCGTGTTGCGCGGCCTCTTCCTCGCGTCTTGTTGACCTCTTTCTTTCGTCGACCCCACTGCCCACCGTCCTGACACATCTGCACTGCTGCAGCTCCCATCCATTCCGACGCAACTACTGCCAGGCCCACATTCGCAATACGCAATCAACTACTCTGATTTATGGCGACTCCTCCACTCACGATGTGTGGTTTCTGTGGCTTCCTCATTGCAACGCGCCATTGTGAGTCCTTCACAGTGTATATGCAATGCCGTCCAAGATGTCGTCGTTGGTCACCTTACTGGTCTTCTTCTTCTCTTCCTCTTATTTGGTTTTGAATGACTCTTTTAACTAATTTTTTATGTTTTTTTTTCTAAATTTTGGATGATTCTTTTTATTAATTTTGGATGATTCTTCTTCCTATGTTTTGTATATTTTTTTCTTAGAATTTGGATGATTCTTTATCTTATGTTTTGGTATTTTGAAATTTGGACTTTTTTTTAAAAGAGAAATTGGATTTGCGTAACAAATAATAAAAAAGGTGAATTAGAGTAAAAAAAAGTAATTAATGATCATTAATTTTGTATTTGTTAAAAAATAAAATTTAAATAATCAATAATTAATGACAATTAATTAATATAAAGTACAATTTAAATATGTTTATTGGCTTGTTGTTAGTTATACCCGCGTTAGTTTCCTACTGAGATTGATCCTAATTACTAATCTATCTCGGTTAGAGTTATAATAGAATTAGGTGTATTACTCTTTTTTTAATAATTATTCTAAAATTATTCTTTCTAAAATTATCCGTTATACAACGAAAGGTGGAGCTATGAAAGCTATTACGGAGATGAATAGAATGAGACTACGAGAAAAGATTGTTTCAATAGGAGAAGCCAAGTATCGACGTACAAATGAAGTGAAGAATGTAAAGAGAAATAAGGAGGAGGACGTTATCCGAAATATTGTTAAGCATCAACCTTAACACGAGGAGAGATTGAGGTTTTTGGGGAAGAATGTCGAAGAGCGGAGGAAACAGGAAGATACAGGAAAAAAAGAAGATCCACATGGCAATGAGTGGACGAAGAAGATGGAAGTTCCTGTGACAAAAGAGAATCTTGAATGGTTACAGAAGAGTCTAATAGGCGGCACGATAAAAGCTATTGACTATAGTTTCTTGAAGTTCATGATTGGAAAGAATTTCCTTTAGATTGCACAAGTACGAGAACTAGGAGCTTACAAAACACTCATGACCTTTCACAGTGTTTTGAGTGCAGAAAAAGCCTACACGTTCAAAATGAACAACTTGTTGCAACTTTTCCATAGAATTGGAAAATGGGATAAAGAGGAACGTAACGAAACTCGAAGGGTATGGTTGGAGTGCTTTGGTGTTCCTTTGCATACGTGGTCAGCAGAGATATTCAAGATAATAGGAAGCCATTGGGGGGAAGTTATTGGGTGTGACAAAGCCATGAAATCATGCCTCTCATTCAGTGTAGGACGGGTACAAATTGATACTTGTATTATGGACATAATCAACTAGTGGGTTCACATCACAATTGGAACTAACGGATTCGACGTCCTAGTTAAAGAGGTTGGTCATGAGAGTTACGAACAGAAGTGCAAGCTTGAGAAGGTAGGGACTCTTTGTGACCCAAAAATATGCGAGAATTTGGTTGCAAGCAGCTGGAGCGCTATAGTGCCAGTGACAAGCAGAGATCCAGTGGTTCAGTTGATAATAGCACTGCCAAAGGAGGAAGAAGCGGATAATAGTAGATTAGTAATTTCTGAGAATATTTTGAATGAATGGAGTTATTGCAATTCAATTCAAATTCAAAAATTAAGGGCAACAAATGATGCTAATTTAGAGGGAAGTACTGATTTAAAGGGATATAATGATTTGCTATTTAATGATGCTGAATCCAAAAATACTGTTAGTTGGGATTACAATAATGATGGGCTGAATAAAGGTGACTTTTGAAAAAAGAAAAAGAAAAAAAAAAGCAAAATGGACTCCTTGGCCGGCCCAATAAGGAGCTTTGTGCCGTTTGTTTCAATGGAGGAAGATTGGGTCCAACCCCCCAACAAAAGAAGCCCAGTGCATGCTGAAGAGGTGATGAGAAGCGGTGGGCTGGTGCTGGTGGATCCGGGTTGGGTTTGTCTCGGTCGAGTTATGTCTTCTCCCACTCCTGGGTTAAGCGCTGCTGCTCAAGAACAGTTTGAAGCAGACAATCGCGATATCGGCGCTGGAAACCAGGAAAACAAGGATACAAAAGATTTGGAACGAGAGGAGCAGATGCTTGAAAATAGGAGCATGTGGGAGTTGGCTGTTGAATCAGGAGCAGTGCAGTACAATGAAGAAGACGACATCATGACAATTCTTCAAGAACATAATGTAGCACAAACTCAAAAGAGGAGATTGGCGAAACAAAAAGAAAAGGCACGAAGGTGCAAACTCAAAAAACTTAATAAGGTGTGTAATAATGTTTTAAAATAATTTTTAGCTCTTAGAATGTTAGGAGGTTGCAGGGTGTTGGAAAGTCGAGTATGGTGAAAGAACTAAAAAAAAAGCAAAAACTGAATATGTTAGGTTTGGTTGAAACTAAGATGCAAGTAGTGACTAAGTTTGGTATAGTGCGTATTTTGGGGAGTTTGTAGGTTTGGAAGACACGTCTGAGGTCTGTTGTTAATGTAGACTGACATGCTATTTAAGATGAATAACTATTACAAAGGGGAGAGATGATTATGTGTTGAAGGAGTCCTCCTAAAATATGAGTTCAATTGTGCTTTTTGTTTAGTATACGGTGCTCATACTAGAGTGGATAAAATAGTTGTATGGGAGGAACTGAGTTTTATAGCTGGGTTATGTCATGTTTCGATATGTTACATGGGAGACTTTGATGAGGCTATACAGATTGAAGAAAGGAAAGGTCAAAACAGATTAACAGTGTCTGCAGAAGATTTTAAGACTTGGGTCCAAGATATGCAGTTAGTGAACTTACTGTTGAATGATAAAAAATTTACACGGTTCAGAGGTCGCTCTTGCAGTCATATCGATAGAGCTCTATTAAGTGTAGAATGGATTGAGGAGTTTTCGGAGATTCGATTAAAAGATGGACCAAGAGGTTTGTCAGATCACTGTCCAATTATAGTTGAGGATTCCAAATTCAGAGGGACCACGACCTTTTTGAAGTTTAGATTCTTGGTTTACACATGGGATTTTTCAATAATGGTCAAGGAGGAATGGAGGGATCTAGGCGAGCTGCAGTTCACAGAAAAACTGAAAGCTTTAACGTTGTCTTTGGGGAGATGACATAAGGGCAATTTGGTGATATAGACAAAAAAATTCAGCGCTTTGAAGAGGAGATCAAAATGATAGATGATATGACTGGTACTAAAGTTTATGATAGTACAGTGGAGGCTAAAAGAAAGGCGCAACAAGTGGCTCATATGTTTTTTTTGCAGTTATATAGAGCGTTTGGCTTGAAAGGAACAGACAATTGTTTAATAACAAGGAAGTTGGTATGTACAAGAGGTGTTTCACAAATTTATGACTAATTATAAAGAGTGGAATAGTGCAGATCTCTTTTGTTGTTGATGACAATATCAAAGATAACATTAAGAATTGTGTTCAGGCTACTTTTATTGTTTTTTGACATCTGAATCCTTTTGTTTCGTTCCGTCTTATTGTATTGAGCTCGTTTGTTCAAAAAAAAAAAATATCGTCCAGTTCTTGTTTCTTTGCCAAAATAAAATATACACAAATAAAAAAATGTATAGATACTTAGTATAAAATACTTGACGTTGAAAGCATATACAAATATATATTTAGTAATTTATACTCATAATTCAAAAATATACCTCGCTCAATCTACATACTATTTGTTTTTTCTTTTAATAATTTTATTTAATTTTTTAAAAATATAATTATTTATATATTTTTGCATTAATTTAAATTTTTTTAAAAATAATTTAATAATATGATATCAAATTTTTTATAACTAAAAAAATTTAGAATTTAGTATTTGTTATCTTCCAAAAAAAATACAAGATAAATAACAAAAAAATTCTAAATAAAAATTTAAACAAATCTGAAAGATCTGAAATTTTTGCTTAAAAAATGTGTTAAAAATATAATAATTTACATGCTTCTTTATATCAATTTCAACTTTTAAAAAAGGTAATTTTATGACACAATTAACAACTCTTTATTACAGAATTTTTAATGACCAATCTTAAAGTAAATAGCCATGATAATGCACTACTAAATGGTTATTGACTTATGACCGTTATTTTAAATTCTAAACATTTTAATTATAAAAACATTAATATTATAAAATTATTTTGTAACAGCTTTGAACAGAAATACAAAAATGATTTCATATCTATCATAAATGTTGATGCTTCAAGTCAAATTAATAGGATGTGTTTCCTAACAATAGTGCGGGGTGAGTGACATATAGGTTGGAAAAAAAGCTGAAATTAAATCCCATCATATTTCTAAGAGAAAGTATAGGGAGCCAATGACTTAAGCGTATAATATGTATAATGAAGGTTTAGAAAGTATTAGAGATATGATTATTAGTGTTACATTGTCCTATCAGGTTATGCTTTTGGGATGAGTGATTTCAGGACATGGTATTAGAGTTCCAGGTCCGGAAGGTCAAGAATTTAAACCTTGGTGAACCTAAAATTAGCTTTTTATAACATGAGATGTTTATTATCCCTAGTATCCGGATGATTATTCTGGATAGTATAAGTGATGTTCATTTTATTCATAAATCAAAGATTTAACCCATTGTACACATTGTACGTTTAGACTATTAGTTCCCTAACACTACTCTATTTCTAAATACTATTTGAACTTTTAATAAGAAATTAAAGAGGGGTTTCTTTCACTGCAAGGAATAGAAAATACGCCACAGAATATATAAACTTATAAATTATAATCACCCCCTTCTACTATGTTCTAGTTAGTTATAAGACAAAGGCAGATCGAACGTTTAGGAATTTAGTTCTTTCTTGGTTGGCGAATATAAGGACATTCATGGGCAGGCAATTATTGAAGTTATTTATGAGCTGTATGATGAAAATTAAATTTTGTAGTAGAGTCCCACACACACAAATAAAACAAAATTGTTAAAAGTGCTCCAAATTGAAGATGATAAAATGTAATAGTATATGGTAGTTTTCTTCTAATTAACTAAATTTTTTTTACCTATGGTAGCTGAGTTGTCGTTCATCGCCGTATAAGGTTAAAGAATAACATGCAAAAGTAATGTATCCTAATCTAATTAATGCATCAATTAGTGAAACACATCATAAACTTTTAAAGTTGGCTCATTTTATTGTGGGGCCTTTTAATTAATAAGAAAGTATAAGAAGGTAATGGAGTGTATACAATGCGTACAATAAAAGTATAAGAATGTTCGATTTAGTAGAATATCAGATATTTATTATCTTGATATTCGGATGGTTATTTTGCATAGTATAAATGTATTGTATTTGAGAAATTAATAATATTTTATTTTAAATATTAATTTTTTAATTTATATTGAGCCAAATAAATAACCTATTGTATACATTATACAAATATTCTATTAGTTCTCTAGCAGAATTCTTAATTAATTTGTATGTATCATGTTCAATATAATTTTTTATGGCTAATAAATCATATATAATAAATCTTCCTCTAAGTAATAATTTACTTTTAGTCAAGTCTAAAAGCACACAATAAAGATCGGTATAACTTAATTTTAATACAATAATTATGTAAATTATTTTAATAAAGTTATCTAATTAGATTTTGTATATTTAAATAATTTTTAAATAAAAAATTTAAAAATTAATTATTTTTATTTATATGACAATACACGATTGTATATGACTATATGTTATTCTTCAACTATTTCTTTTCAAAAACTTATAGAAAAAACATATGAACAATTATATATTTAACATGACTTTATAAGTAAGAGTCTAATTTAAATTTAGTTTAATTTTTGTATAATTTTGTATTTATTTTATGCTAAATTTAAAAAAAACAAAACAAAAACAAAAACAAAAACAAAAATCAAACTCTAAATTTTTCGTATCTAAAAAAACACAAAATCACATTTAGTTCTCAATAACATTTCAATTAACATCCAAATATCTACTCAAGCAAGGATGTATATTAGAAGTTACCAGATGAGAGTGTCAAAATGGAAAACCAAACCCATTATGATGGAGTAATTAATGAGAATATATAGTGGACTGTTTGATTTATGTGGTTGTGCATATTGTTCCTTCTCCCATGCATCCCAATTATATTGTGTGAAGTAGTGCATGAAAATGAGAATGTGGAAGGTGAAGTATTCATTTAACAAGGGTATAATTGACAACTAGAAATAAATTACAAAAAATTTGTTCAACATTTTGTGGCATTTTTAATCAAACTAACACCCCCAAAACATTAAGTGAAACACACTAACAAACACCCAGTAAAATATAAAATGCAAGTTTTGGATGATCTTGCTAGCCAAGGCATTGCTCATTAATTGCAATTGGTTTAGAGGTGCTTAAGCTCTTAGTTGTAGACCTAATTCAAGTGTTTATATGTGTGTATAAAATGACACATGCCTAAAATTAAATGTTATATTGTTTTTTCTCTATCTCGATGAGTTCATTATTCATATTCTTAATCATGATTAATTTCTTCTTTTTGGCTGCAACAAAACTTTAGTAGATTCCCTCTCATCAATTAATGTTACCGACTTTCCTTTCTGTATGTGCCATATGCATGCACATTGTACAATAAGCATATGATAGATAACAAGTACACTTTAATTAGATTAAAAATATAAAAGAAAGAAAGATGAGAAAAACATGATAACTTTAATTTGGGCTAGATGCAAATCATAACCATAATAATATGTATAGTGGTATTTAAGAGAGAATGAAGTGCAGGAAGCTACAGGGAAGAGACAAACAACTATTCAGTTTTTACTTTTCAGTTTTTACAGCAAACAGGACAATATTGAATAGAAAAATATTTAAGTGTATCATAGATTAGTGTTTCAGTAATTTTTAATTGTTGATCTTAATTATAAAAAAATATATAATATATATAAAATTAAAATCAACAGTTAAAAATTATTAAAACACCAATATATCAGTATATTTAAAAACTTTCTTATGAAATAAAATAACTATAAATAAGACATATATATGGATAAAATGCAAAAATAATAATGTTACATATCTCTATCTCACTCAATTATATAGCTATTTTTATTCATTTTTATGTGTAGCAATAATTTTAACACGGTGTCACCTTGCGTATCATTCGATAGATGTTTACCTAACTGACTTCTCTACCAACACTTCCCACTCTTCAAATGATGAAGTACTAATATACCCTTTTAATTTCTACTTCATCCCTTTACTTATTACTCTCTTTATATCTGCTATAAAGAAAATAAACTAATAAGGGTGATAAATGACTAAATGCAGGTATAATAATAAGTGAATAACTGATCAATTTTCGGGTCCCACTCCCATGCATTTATATCTTACTTGATCCATTTTGTCATCCCATTCAATAATTGAGTTCTAATGATTTTATTTTATTTTTTGTTTGTTTGTGTGAATACATACTCAAGCTTTAATTTTCTTGAAATCAAATTCGAAAAAATAAACAAATAAACAAAACGTCAAATTATCATATTTATATATATATGGTTGTATGTTAAAGCTATCAGTGACAATTAAAGTTAAAGGTTACAGCTAATTATCAAAATTAAATAAGAATCATGCTATATATATATGATCAATAATTTTATGTCCAATATAAGGGAAAGAAAAATTAACTAATTAAAATTCTATCTTTTCTACTTTTTACAAAATAAGAAAAATAAAAATGATTATTAATTACATATCGACTAAAACACTATTAATTACCTATTTTTTTTAATTACATAACAAATTTTTCCAGTTAAAGAGAATGCTTAACCTGATTTTTTGCCAGTTAAAAGCCAGATAAAATAATACTGGCTCATAAAGTTCACCACGTTGAAGCACGTTGTGAGGCATTGCATCCAATACAAAATAAGAAAACTGAAGCCCACTTTATCACTTTGTTACTCTTCAATTATAAGGTTTAATTTTAATATATTGTTATAGTGTAAACTTCTTTTAATTAATTAATTATGAACCCTTAATTATACTCTTCTATTTGGATTGCTATTAAAAATTAAAAATAAATAACAGGAGTAAATTTAATTATTGTACTTATTGATGTGACTTAGCAATATATAATTGAATAATTACAGAAAAAATTTATATACCACATGAATATCAAAATAAATTAAGTTTTTAATTAGAATTAAACATCAAAATAAGTTTAATATGCTGACAATCAATACAAATATAAAATAGCAAAATAATAGTGAGCAGTTGAAGTAGTAGGCTATTATTTAAAATAATTGGATTCTTTTTTAAAAAAGACAAAATATTTAAATTAAGAATATAAAATAAGAGTAAATAACTTTTTTTACTACTAAAAATTTATATACCGATAAAATTAACCAAAAAAAATTGTTATAATCATAAATTAATTTCCTTCGACAATATAATAACCAATTGTTAAATCTAAAATTCGCTCTATTAAAATACTTTTAAATTTTTTAAATTATCATTTATATTATCTTTTTCATTCAAACCGTTAATCTGATCTCTTCAAGAATTAAAATTAAAATCAACCATAAACCATAAGAATCCTTTTAGAATAATCAAGACCAAAATCAATCTTAAAATATGAAAATTCTTCTAAAATTATAACCAGAATCAATTTTAAAAAATTTATAAAATCAGAACCAAAATCAACCCTAAACTATGAAAACTCTTCTAAATGCAAAATCAAAATGAACCTCAAATCATAAAACCCTTCCTAAATTAGGATCAAAATAAAATAAACTTTTTTTTTTATCAAATTTATGTTCTTGTGCGAACAACGTTGTCGTGGTTAATTAGGGTTACAATGAGGTTCGGAAGATAGATTCAAATAGAGAAAAGTGAAGGGATTGATATTGAATAAACAATTTAGTCGTCCGCTTAAGCAAATGTTTGTAGTTTGAATTTTGTCTCTTATGTGTAACAATTCCTTGAACAATTTGCAGACTCTTAAATAGAACTTAAATTCATGACGGATTAATCTTTAATTTGTTGGGTATTGTGAAAAGTCAAAGAAAAAAAATATATCTATACCTAAATTTTATTATATTGTTGCTTCTACTGTAAAAAATGTGTAGGTCCGTTACTGGTTGAAGATGTAAAATAGTTATGGAACAGATAAAAGAGTTGTAATAGAGATGATATAAAAGATAATTTAAGAATTTTAAAAGAAATTTTATGTAATAATTTGAAATTTAACAATTGGATAATATTGTTGAAGGAAATTAACCTTTTAGAATTAGAATGTTAGTTTTATTTTTTATAATTAATTTTAATTTATCATTACTTAAATATTTAAAGGTAAAAAATAATTATTTATTCCGTAAAATAATTTACAACTATCATTACATAGAAGTTAAATCCTCAAAGTACTCTCAAAAAGTGAAGATTTGAGTAAACTATTACCAGTGATATTCATTGGCAAGTCACCTCCTCATATATATGGTCCCTAATACAAAATTTAAACATTGGTGAAACAAGTAGGAGTTAGAAGATTTTTAGCTATCAAAAAACTCATTCTATTTATTGTGTTAGGTTGAAGCTAACTGCATTTGTCATCCGTTATTACTTCCACTCATAAATGGTGTTTGCCTTCACTAAATGGCCTACATCTATTTAACCATAAACCATTTAGTCGCACGTGTGAAAACCATTTTTTAGGGGAAAGAAAAAAAAAAGAAACTTGGCTCATAATTATTATTATAGCTTCAACCTTGAATGCGGATTATATTAACATACGAAAGCCTGATGACGTGGCTTTAGAATTGGTTTGGGTTAGTTTTTCCTATTTCTCAAAAAAAAAAAAATAAAAGCGAATGAAGAGCCTTAATAACTATGATTAAGTCTGAACAAAATAAAAATAAAAATANAAATATAAGTGTAATTTAATTTAATTATTAATATATTTATATATAAATATATGTGTAATTTAATTTATTTTTAATATATATTTATATTTAAATATATATTTTATATTAATAACTGATTTTAATGACTAATTTTAGTATACATGTAATATAATCGAATTAAAATATAGACCCTTAATATATAATAATATAGTTCGGGTACTGATGGTGGAAACAAAAATTAGTATCAAGTTCATCTATGAAAGAAAATTAATAAGATTTAAAAATCAATTATTTAATTTCGAACTTTTAATTTGTTGAGGAATTATATATGAGAGATGTTATTGTGTATATAAATTATTATATTATTTATGAGATATTTCCTATACCAAAAGGAGTTATGAGATATTTTCGTTTTCCAATCCCTGTTTAGCAGTTTTTTAATATAAATTCTAGGGTTTGCAATATTTAATTCAATTTTATATATAGCCATTGTGGAGTATATTGGAAAAACACCTAATGATAATAAGTATCCCATAAAGACTAATTAATCTCATCAAACACAAGTGTGTTAAAGGCACTTTGAATAGAGAGTTTCACTATTTATTAAGACTATTACAAATCAATAAATTTAATTTTTAAAATTAAATTAAATCTATTTAATTTTAATTTTTATATAATATTAAAATTTAGAATAAATTATCATTTATACTCATAAAAATTTAGAACACTGACAAATGTGCTAAAAAATGAAAAATAATTTTGTATCTATAAAAAATAAATTTTTACAAACAAATATATCTAAATCCTAAAAAATTATTTAAATTCTCAAATTGTCCTCTATTCCTTCACATCATCCCCCACATCAAGCTTAATCCTGAATTCGTTGGCCTGTTGATTCAATTCACCGTTCTCCTTTCTCGACGTTTCTGCCTCTTTTTCATACTCTTCTCGTCATCGTCAACAATAACAACCCTATTCTTATTAGGAATTTTTAAATCTTCTAAATTTTTCAAATTTTTCACTTCTCACCGGTGCCACTCACAAAGAGCGTAACCTTCCTCCGGTCCCAGCCCTGCGGGCGCTGAAAGCACTGGTCCATCTGAGACAAAAACGCCATCATCGTTGTACTCGTTGTCGTTGCCGTTACCATTTTCTGCTACATGCACCGGTTCAAAAGGAGATTGGAAGTAGCTTGGATCTGTATCGCTGAATTCGAAGATGTCCAGCGATGTAGCCGGAGAAGTGTGGTCGACGACAGGACATCGTCGCCGGAGAAATTGGAGTAGCCGCCGTCTATGCTATTTTTGTTCTCTCTCTTCTGTACAAACATGGGTGCTTCGTTTGCTTAGCTTAATTAAATAATTATATTGAGAGATGCTGTTATAAATTAAAACGTTTATTTGACAAATAAATATTACTAACAGAAGGAGATAGATGAAGATGAAGGAGATGATGATGATGTTGTTGAGGTGCATGAAATTGAAGACAATGATGATGAAGATGGGTTGAGTATAATGACGGCAGAAGTGGTGGTAATGTTGATGGCAACAGTAATGGTGGTAACAAGGGAGAGAGTGGGTGTAGAGATGTAGGTTTTGAAATTTGGAGAGAGAAAATGGGGAGTAAAATTAGAAATTAAAATTAGATTATATTTAGAGGGTAGATTGAAAATTTTAAATAATTTTTTAAGGTTTGGATATTGTTCCGTGTGCACCTAAAATCGGATGATTGGGCTCGAATGGAAGGCCCAAACGTTGAAGGATAGTGGTTTCTAACTTGTTTGCGTTTGGGAGCCGCCATCCGAGTTGTGTGAATACGTTTGAATAGATGGGGGGTAGTACCTGCAAGACACTCGATGCCTATGTTAGCAAAGGGTTAAGCATGTTTAGAATATTGGAACTTAAAGATACCTGAGTGTGTCATGGTATTTATAGGAGATGAGCTAATAACCACCGTTGAAGTTGTTCTACTTTTGATAGTGGATAACCGTCCTTTTATCTTAGAGTTGTTAAGATTTCTCTTTTAGAAGTGAGTGAGAGATTTTAGGAGGCTTACTCACTTAGTTAAGTGTGAGCTGCCTGTTTCGAACTATTCCAACCTCTTAGGAGCGGTCGAATACATAGACGAGGTCATTCTCTTTGAGTGGACCTTTTAACTTTACTGTAAAAATCTGTTTTTTATGAGTACAAAATTACTTTCGTTTTTTATAAATACATTTGTCAGCATTTTAAATTTTTATAAATACAAATGATAATTTATCCTTAAAATTTATTCAATCTAATATTAGATTACTTATCTACAAATATTCATATTCTAGATAATTATTCTAAATATTAAAAAAAATAAATTATAAATTTTATAATAAAAATTCAAATACAACTAATTTTATATGAAATTAATAATTAAAAATCGTTAAATAATTTAACTAAATTAATACCTAATAATTTTTAACTATCAATTTTATATAAAATTAACTATACACGTGAATTTTTACCAAATCTAATACTTCTCAAAAGTAAGTTGTTGAGTGTTTCAACTTTCAACCATATATCTTTTGATTTAAAAAAAAAAGGTCTATGATATTTATATATCCACATAATAAGGGGCAATTGGGTAAATGCAAAGAAACCCCAATAAGCAAAGCTGACCTACAAATGGGGTATGGGCCATCTTATTATCTCCATCGTCGCTATCTGCAGGCTGTTCCCACTACTACATGTGTTCTAAATTTTAAAAATACATATCAAATAAAAAATATTATTATTGTTATTATCTTTTCCAATTTTTTACTACCATACCTCGCTATCATTATTATTTTCGCTTTGAACGATCTATGTTATAATTTATCCCTTAGCTTTCCTTTTCCTTTTTCCAGCACTTACGTATGACACACATAACAGAACCCAAAGCTAATCCTCTGTCCTTTAAAAATAAAAAAATCAACAAAATTCCTAATAAATATTTTTTTATAGCTATGGAAAAAAAGAATTAATTATTTATTTATTTATAAAATATGAATTATATCTAATTTTAATTACTAAATATAATAAAAAGTTTTTTCTTTTCAAAAAGGTTTATATCATTACTGCAAGATTCCATAAACCCTCTAATATATAATCATAAGGGTTAAAATAATAAGAAGAACAACAATAATGATAATAAATACAAGCCAAAGCAAATTAATTAAACTAAAGCAGCATAATATAATTTATTTATTTATTTCTCCATTTTCTTTTATATATCACGAAATTGACAGAGAGATCCCACCTAAAAATAAAAAAATATATTTTCACCCCTGAAAGCATCTCCATGCGCATAATAAAAACCCTTTGATGAGTATACTATTCCCCTTGTTTTCTGATATATTCCCTTTTTTTTTTCTCAGGCTGTAATTGCTTTCATTCCTGAGGGTAGGGACATACATCATCTTCTTCTTCTGTAGCTTTCTATATCTATAGCTACATGCAGCTAGGAGACCCTACTGTGTTGGAAACCTCCACCGGGGAGGCCGCGGCGGCGGAGGGCGGCGGCGAGGCCATTGGTGGCGATGAGGGTGAGAAGATGAACTTTGGTGGTGGAAACCGGTGGCCCCGGCAAGAAACTTTGGCTCTCTTGAAGATAAGGTCGGATATGGATTCTGTGTTTCGAGATTCAAGTCTCAAGGGTCCACTCTGGGAAGAAGTTTCAAGGTATGTATACACTATACACCCTACCTTCTTCATCATTCATTCATGCTTCTTTTCTTTTCCTCTCTTTCAAAATCAGTTAATTAAGTGATCAAGTTATCAAGTCCTTTTAGGATAAGAATAATAATATGCATGTCATGTCTCGGATCCATAGTTGAAAGAAATCAATTGAATCATTACATATTATTCTGTGTCAGTTGCGGAATTTGCTCGAGTCTTGTTGAGTTTTAATTTGTCTTCTTTTCTTTCCTGGAATTCGTCCTTTCCGATATGAATATATCATCATCATCATCACTTTCTTTCTTTATTTTTTTTTCTTTCTAATTTCGTACGGTCCGGGCAGTACATATAAAAAACGAAAAATTTTACTTTACGTGAATATTTTTGTTTCTATTTTTAACAGTTTGTAGTCTCTTTCTTTCTTTATCTCACTATACATTAGGAAACTAGGAGAACTTGGATATCATCGAAGCGCAAAGAAGTGTAAAGAGAAATTTGAGAACGTTTATAAGTACCACAAGAGAACGAAAGAGAATCGAAGTGGAAAATCCGAAGGCAAAACCAAAACCTACAAATTCTTTGACCAATTGCAAGCTCTTGAGAATCATCAATTCACTCTCTCATACAACCCTACACCAAAGCCACAACCGCCACCCACTTTGCCAACAAACACACTCCCATTATTACCAACAAGTTCTAGTGACGCCACCACCACCACCACCACTGTTCCATCCACAAACCCTACACCACCACCAACCACCACCACAACTGTCGTTACCAACCCTAATAATCCATCGTCACAACAAAATATTAATAATATCAATAATACTGATAGTCGTGTGCAACATTCTTTGCCTATAATGAACAACCTTTTCTCTTCTACCTCGACTTCTTCCTCCACGGCCTCTGACGAGGACTTGGAGGAGAAGTACAGGAATAAGAGGAAATGGAAGGAGTACTTCAGGAGGCTGACTAGGCAGGTGTTGGCGAAGCAGGAGGAGATGCAGAAGAGATTCTTGGAAGCCATAGACAAGAGGGAGAGGGAGCAAGTTGCTCAGCAAGATGCATGGAGGATGCAAGAGATGACTAGGATCAATAGAGAGCACGACATTCTCGTTCAAGAACGATCAACCGCCGCCGCAAAAGACGCCGCCGTTATCGCATTCTTGCAAAAGTTATCCGGCCAACAACAAACTCCACCACCACAACCTCCAATCACAGTTTCCTTTGGAGCCAATTTCTTCCAACAACCAACACCGACACCGACACCAACACCAACACCGGTACAAGTACAACCACCACCACAACCACAGCCGCAACCGCAACCACAACCGCAAAAACAATTACAACCTCCAGCATTGACTAACGGTGACAGTAGTCCGTGTCCATTGACGAGTCCTTCATCATCAAGGTGGCCAAAAGCTGAAGTACATGCTTTGATAAGGCTTAGAACGAGCATGGAACCGAAGTATCAGGAGAATGGACCAAAAGCTCCGTTATGGGAGGACATATCAGCGGGGATGCAGAGGCTAGGGTACAACAGAAGCGCCAAGAGGTGCAAGGAGAAGTGGGAGAACATCAACAAGTACTTCAAGAAAGTGAAAGAGAGCAAGAAGCAAAGGCGAGAAGATAGCAAGACTTGTCCCTATTTTCATGAACTCGATGCTCTCTACAGAGAAAAAAGCAAAGGCCACAACACCAACACTTTCTCCTTTCACATCACGAATAAGACCAATGAGATGATGATGGAGCCGTTGATGGTGCAACCCGAGCAGCAATGGAGGCCTCCCCCTCAGCAGCAGCAGGATAAGGATGTGGATAAGAGTAATAATGCATGCCATGAAGATGATGAATCTAGAAAGAGAGAGAGAGAATATGATCATGAAGAAGAAGAGGAGGATGATGATGATGATGAAGTAGTAGATGACGATGATGATGGTGATGGAGATAGTGTGGAAGATGAAGGAGGTAACCGTTATGAGATTGCGACAAATAAACTTTCTTCAGTGGACGCGGTTGAATGAGACAAGATAAGGAAGTTTCTGATTGGATGGAATCATGGAAGAGAGTTTATGTATTTTACTTCTTCTTTTTTTTTCTTTCAAAAACAAAATTCTATTATTATTATTATTATTATTAATATTATTTTCTTTTCACTTGTTCTCAATATTATCATCACAGAAGTTTGTGATAAAAGGCACAATGGCATGAAGCAAAAAAAGAAGAATTATTTGTTTCAATTATGAGAGGTATGTGTCTTGTTCTTTGCAATGTGAGGGTGCACAAGGTACCTATCTGACAGACTTTTATGTGATGAATAATGGGCCATCTCAAAAGGAGATCATTGGTTTTGTGGGTCAGATTCCGGAGCCGCCATGAAACTCAGATCAGAGATTTAAAACAAAAACAAAACAGTTCACATGGGCCAGCAAAGCACCTATAGTGGGGAAGAGACTACATGTATGTTTTTTAGGCTTATATTATATTATTTATTATTTATTTGTAAAGTGTAAATTCAAGATCACACAAAAAGAAAGAGAGAGAAACAAGGGGGTCCATGTAGGATAAAATAAAATAATAACAAGGCACATGCCAAGTCCTGTAATTTTCTTTCTTCTTCTTTCTTTTTTTTATTTTAATTTATTGTTGAAAATGGGTGGAGCTAGATACCACAGAACCACCCTGTAAGTAGTACTTTCATGTTTTATGTTCTTGGAAGTTCCTAATTATTGTTAGTTGGGTGTGTGGAATTGTTAAATAGTGGAGTGGAGGAGGACATTATTAATTTCTTAAATAATCTTGTTAATTTCTCCCATCATTGACTTTATGAACTTAGTTGGAAGACTTGAGAAGATGCATGGATGTCTCCACTACTCATGTAAAATGATGGATGAATAATATTATTTTCAGGTTAAAAAATGTTTAGTTAGTTGAAAGGAAAACCAATTTTAATTTTTTCATACAAAAGTTTGGTGTCCATTTGAATAATTTTTAGTATGTAAATGGACACTAATTTTTATTTTTATCTTTTTGCTAAAAGGAAATGTTTTACTGATGACAACATAAACAAATAGTCCATATTAAAATCCGGCTTTAGCTGGGTCAGGTGTCCATTAAAGGCATATTATTATTCTACACAAATTGCATTATTTTAATGTTTACATTAGGGAAAAAAAAAAGAGAAGGCTCAGCTCTCTCATTTAAAAAAAAACGCTGTACTATATATATGTGTAAAAACTAAGAAGGTTAAGTCCAGTGAAAAATTGAATAAATTATTTTTATTAGAAAACATGGTGTCAGCATAACAACCCTAGCTAGCTTCCCCTTCCCTTATTTCTTAATGTTAACTACTTGGTAGAACATGACAACTTAGCGAGTAGAGCCACTCTGCTCAGGTTCCACAAAGAGGAATCTTATGACTCATACGTTCTCCAAATAAAGCCATTGTATTATAATATTTTACGGGATAAAATATTATTTTAATTTTTAATATTTTGATTAAGTTCTACTTTAATATTTAATATTTTAAGTATTTTTTATTTTCAAAAAATTTTAAATTTTTATTTTAATTTAAAAAAATTTTAAACATATTTAATATTATCTCACAGTTATATTTGATACGAACAATTAACATATTAAAAAATCAATAATATTTAATTTCATTATATAAGTAAATTGATCTACCAATAATTATTAATGTAAATTTTTTTTTAATTTTAAAGGGTTGATGATTAATCGATAGAATTTGTAATTCTTTTACAAGAAAGAGATCAATGAAAAAAATGAAACAAAAAAAATTTAGTTATTTTTTTAAATAAATCGCTTAATAATAATGTTATTAATATCTACGTCAATTATTCTATTAATTATTCGTATGAAATTTAATAATAAAATAATATTAAATTTATTTAAAATTTTTAAAATAAAAATAAAATATTTAAAATATTAATAATTAAATTAAAACATTAAAAACTAATAATACTTTACCCTTTTACCCTATATTCTATATGTTAATCGTCTTGACTTTTGTACTCCAAATATATATGTACGTTCATTGGGATTCTCCATATCAATATCTTCATTATTGCACGCCGGGAGAGATTGAAAATGTACATCACCTTAATAATACATAATGAATAAGTAACAAATAAACAAAATCATAGAGGAGGTATATATTATTCACCTTCGAGATTAGGTAGATTTGTGTGTGATTAAAGTTTCTGAGTATTTTTGAAAAAAAATAATTTTTAATTGTTGCTCTAACATCTGTATTAATAATTTCTCAAAAATATTGATAGACAAAAAATTTATCGTCATTCGAAATTATTTTAACTGAAATTAAGAATACTGCTCTTTTAATTTTTAAATCTGTAATGGATCTGAATAAATTTCTGTTTATGAAGACATAAATTTTTTATTTTAAATTATCCATAACATCTTTGAATTTAATATGAACAAATGCTGAAGAACCGTGTGCTCTGATATCTTATTGAGGCCACTAAATTCGGAATTTTTTCCGTCAATACTGTCCTCTTGATTCTCTACTAGCGACTTCTCTAATTGCTCAATTTCAATCTTGCTCACTTTATCAATCTGATTTTTTTTTTCAATGATGTTTCGACTGATCTCAGCTACCACTCTTGTATTAAAAACATGATTTTTTTCATTCTACTATTCTATGCCTGCACCGTTTGAGTTTCTGAAATAGAATGAACATAGCCGAACCCGTCATAAGTTCTTTCCACACCTCATCAACAATACTAGTAACCTCTTCATTCGAATACCATCTCTCTTGGAAACAAAACCTGCGCTTCTTTTTAGGTTGTTCATCACCTAAGAAAAAAAGTAAAGGCCTATGGTCTGAACTCAAATCATCTAGGTGCATTAAAGATGTTTGTGAAAATACATTTTGCAAAGCAACTAAGATCAAATTTCTATCAAGTCTTTCTTTAACCTGCATGTTCTCCAAAAGGTATTATAGTAGAATTTTTCTAGAAGAGTAAACTGTGTTCTACTAGAATTTGTCTAAAAGAGCAAATTCTATTTTTTTATTGGTGATCTGTTCTTGTGCTGCGGCTACAAGGTGTATACGTTTATATGACGGAGAGGTGGAGGATTGATGAAAGACGACATGATGACTTTGAGGAGGAGGATTGTGAGGACCTGCAGTTTGACTCAAACCATATCAGAGTAAGATTGAAAAATCGTGGAAGAAGTCTAGGATGGCTAATGGCAAACACTACCTTCTCAGTTGGCACAATGAAGGCAGCCCTAAGAGCAATATGGGAGAGACCTGAGGGGTTTAAAGTTATAGACCATGGTGATAACACGTTTCAATTCTTTTTTGACAAAGAAACAGATGCTCTTAAAATTAAACGTGCCAAAAACTTTATTATTTATCCTAGGCGATGGAAGGAAAGAATAGTAATAAAAGATAAAGATTATTCGCATGTATCTATTTGGATTATTTTGAAATAATGCAAAATACCAGAACTTGGACAAAAAATAAACAAGCAACTTGTAGAGGTGTTAGAGGTTAATTATTTCAATGTGCGAGAAAGAAAAGGACGAATTGTGAAAACCAAAGTCAATATTGATGCAACACAAATTCTGTGAAGCAAGATGAATCTAGTAGGACCAGATGGGAAACGCTTGGAAGTGAGATTTAGGTATGAAAGAATAGGCATATACTCTTGTATGGTGGTTACCTAGGACATGAGAAATGACAGTGTGAATGCCTACTGGAGGACATTGCGGATAGGAAGCAAAGGGAGAATCGAATCAAAGAAGAACTCAAAACTGATTAGATTGGATGGAGGATAGGAAGGAAAAAAAAAAGCATCCAACTTTGCAGCTAGAGGTACTGCACCTCCAAGACGACTGACCCCTGTGAGCCTACTCACAGGATTCTCTAAACTCAACATGAGGGAGAAAACTTTCGAATAAACAAAAATTTAGAATCACAGAAAAATTTGGTTGTTGAAGGAGCACGGTATTTGAAAGGAGATCAAGGAACGTTGAGTATAGCTGACTTGTAAAACTCGCAAAATTAATAAATAATTAACTAATAAATTAATTATTATTTAAAAAATTAGAAAATTAAATTGTATAGTTTAATGAAATAGAAATAATTAAAATATGAGTTTTGACACTAATTCTAAAGATTTTATCCCAAAAATAGGCTAACGACCTGAACCGATTGGATCGGACCCAAATTGGCTCAAGACCCACCCTATAAACTAAGCAGCGAGCTTCATTTCTCCTTATTTTCACTCCAGGGAGCGTTGAAAGAAGAGAGAATCACGTTACAAACTCCTAACACTCCCTTCCGGTTTTCAATCGTCCATAACTTTCAATCCGGAGTTCTGATTGATGAGCCGTCAGCGACCACGTGTTTGTCTCAGAATTCTCTTCAATTCTATTTGATTAAAGTGGTAAGAAAATTGCATTTTTAGCCAGTTCTCTTTCTCCTTAATTTCGTGATTTTAGAGTTTGGGTGTTGAGGAATTGAATGATTTTGATAGTTTAGATGAACTCTAGCAACGGATAATCATTGGGTTTTGTCCAATTGATCCGTGGATAAGGTAAGAAGCTATTGAACCCTTGTGAATCATTGAATTAGTGAACCTTTTGATGATTATAGTGATATTGTGTGAATTAGATTGTGCTCTTGTCCAGTTGGAGTTCAATTTGGCGGTTTGGGACGTAATTCGAGTGATTAAGTTTAAGAAATTGACATTTAGAAGTTTAGAGCTTGTGAAAGGAGAGGTTTTTTAGGTATTCCGAGCTTAGAAATGAATCAGCCAATGTATGATTTTAGTTTCTCGTAGATAATATATAATGTTACGTGAAAATATAGGCTAGATAACTATAGGATAAGTTGTATGATATGGAAGGTTGAGGTTTAGTGACTCGTTGTTGGAAATTATTGAGTGGATGGTTGAAATTCATGATGAATGATTATTAATGATTGTGAATAATGATGATGAGAATGATTGATGATTAATGACTGATATTGAATTATAATGATGAGCATATATGTATTTATGTATATGATTGTGAATAATGTATTTATGTATTTATGTATTTATGAGCATATATGTATTTAATGATTGTGAATAATGATGATGAGAATATGTGTATGTGTGTATGTATGTATATATGTATTTGTGGATAATTGATTGGTTTGGATAGGACCCGAGAAGGGTGGCAAAGTCTAAGTTTTAAGGGTGGTGGTGCCGAAATTTTGTGAGAATTTTGGAAAGTTTTGTATTGGTTAATTTGGATGGAAGAATAGTTTATTTGGTTAAGATTGAATGAATGTATGCTTGTGATATCTGGACAGTAGCAAGGATTGTGGTTCGTCCCGCTTGTTCCGGGTCAATGTTTGAGATACCTAGACAGTAGTAAAGATTGTGGTCTGTTCCCGTTGCTCCAGGTTGAGCTTATAAACACCCACCTGGGTAGTAGCAGTAGTAGTGGTTATTCCACTTGTTCCGATTTGAGGGGGTAAGAGCAAATGGGAGTTGTGGCCCTGCTTGCTCCACGAAGGATTTTTTGTCAACGGTTAGCTATCAGGACATGTCGGGGTTGTCTATATAACCGATAAATGACATCATCAGCCATAGGACAGGCATACATCATATGCATATGTGTGTTTTGTTTGATTGTGAATTAATTGGGCTTGCCTATGTGATTATTATGCTTATCTGCTATATTTGCTACCTGCTACATCTGTATCCTACTTGTGTTTGTTTTATCTATACTGTTTGTCTGTGCACCAGAATTTTGGAGGATTGGAGGAAGGCGAAAATTAGGGCTTAAGTTAGAAAGGAATTAGAAATAAGAATCTTAGATAACCTACTTTGTTTATGACTTTCAATTTATAAACTTTAAGATTTAAATCTAAGTATCGGAGTTCTAGGATCGTCTCTGACTTTTCTAGGACCTTATATATTATATATGTGGGCGCCATTACCATGCTGAGAACCTCCGGTTCTCATTCCATACATATGTTGTTGTTTTCAAATGCAGGTCGTAAGCATATATATGTTCCTCCTAGAGGTTGACTTGGAGAACAGGTGTTTATTCTGTAGTTTGAGTTTTATTTTGGATTGTATATATATAATTATATACTCTATCCGGCATTAGCTTCGCAGGTTGAGTGTGGAGTTTGATATCTGTATTTTGGAGCTCTGATCTGTATATTATATTTTTAGCCTTCTTTTGATCTCACCTATCCATTTTACGATTATCGATACGAGTGTGAAACAATTTTCTATTTTCACTTTTACTTAACTTCTTCTTCAAGACTCCCAGTTACGAAATTATTTCGACTATATTTATGTACGTATTTTTCTTTTAGAGGTCGTAATACCTCGCCACCTCTACTTTACGATTTAAGCGTAAAGTTCTGTGTAATCGGGTGTTACATGACTGGAAAGAATCGGCGTTGAAAGAATTAGACGACAATGATATTGTTGCAGTCATAGTTAATGAAAATTCATTTGAATTCAAAATAAAGGATCTTAAGGTCCATAATCTGGAGGAGAATGTCTTCTATTCACCATTACAAGAAATTACTAAGGAGGAGGATCTCTCTTTTAATAGGGGATCAAGAGGTACAGAAGGTACAGGAAATATTGGGTAGTAGAAAAAATGAAAGAACTACTCCAAAAAAGAATGCTGACCAGAATCGAATAATAAGTGCAAAAAGAAAACCTGATAGAGAATCAGGGAAGAAAATTCTCAAAAAGATATGTGTGCAAAGAGATTGTATTATTGCTGAAGAGGCCGAAGGTGCCAGTCCACAATCGACACCAACCCCTCAATGAAGATGATAATGTGAAATTGGCAAAGTTTAAAAAAATCTCTGACAATTTACAACATCAAAAAGATTAATAAATTCCGTTTCTTAAGGTGGTGATCCTTTGTGATACGGAAAATACCTTCTTATTTGTGGAATAACAACAACAAAGTTATGGTTATCAATATAAATTCTGTGTGGCGCTAAATGACACCGCAAAAGATCTTGCGTGTGGTGAAAGGAAGGGTACAAAATTAGTGTTAAAGTCATTGAAAATTTTTACATTTATTATTCGGTGGAGGATGAGAATAATCTAAAACTCATTGATGTAATTGACTAATTGTTGTTCACCTTTATAATTGCGATCTCATAAAACAACAACAATTTAAAACTCTTATTCAACTGATTGCTACGGCAGCAAATATATATAGTAACTAAAAATTTTAATACAATTTTATCATCTAATAAAAAAAAATACACCAAAATTCTATTCAGCAATTTTATTCTTTCCTTAATTCATGGGAGACAAATCTTGATCATATATTTAGATTGTAGAACACACATAATTAATATTTTGCAATAAAATTTTCCTATATTTTAGATCTTTGGCGACTTCTTGAATAAAATTGACTAAGTAAAATTTTTAAAAATGCTTTCAATAAAACAATAATACTACCATCCTTTTTGGCCCGTATGAATAATTCCACTACAAAATAATGGTTTTTTATTTATTCAATTATTTACCTCATGAATTACAATGATAATTAATTCGTTATTATAGAATTAAGAACTAATAAGTAAATTAATGTTACTATCTTAATTGGGTTTATTACCTAATTAATGAATTTAGAAGTGGATCAGTTTTTCACGTATTCACATAAAATGATATTTATTATTATAATTTTTTTAGAAAGACAATAAATTAAGAGTTATAAACAATGTTAATAACAGATTATATTCGCAGACACAATAATATTTTTACTTATTTTTACTTTTACTTATTCTAAATCTTAATTTTACCACAATTATTTCACTGTCACAGTTCCTGTGATGATGCTTATTGTCGTCTCTCTTATGACACGGTTCATTGTTACCAGCACAAAATTTCTCAGCGCCGCATTCACTCGCTGTTACCGTCACAACGAAGTTACATTCTCCTTTTCTATTTTGCCGCTGTCCCGATACACCTTTGCCCAATATCCTCCCCGACACCGCATTTTTGCCTAAATCGTTGCTGCCGCAGCCTCAAACCAGCACCGATCGTCCTCTTTGCCACGCGTCTTCAATAATGGCCGAGTCACTGCGCCACCACCCTCCCCACCGTGAGTCCTATATATACTTTCTCTTATTATTATTATTATTCGGTTGTGGTGTTAGTCTCTCATCATATTCCTTCTTCGTTCGTTGTAGTTTCCCTTCCCATGCCTCTACCAAATTATTATACCCTTCAACATATAATAATAAAAGGTTCTTGCCCTCTTGAATTGGAGAATAAACCTTGTATATTTTTCTTTTTGGAGGAGGCGAATAATAAATAAACCTCTACTTAATTAAATAAATCAATTAAAAGAAAATTATTTAG
The DNA here is from genome assembly GCF_000817695.3 of Arachis duranensis. Lineage (NCBI taxonomy): Eukaryota > Viridiplantae > Streptophyta > Magnoliopsida > Fabales > Fabaceae > Arachis > Arachis duranensis. Next base: position 116,183,622 of record NC_029780.3, on the reverse strand, counting down.
TAGGATTAAGTAGTCATGGGTCAACAAATGAGAGATTATTGCTTTCATACCTTGGTCACAAATATATCTCATCATTATAAAAGTAATTTAACAACATGTGTCGTTTTCAGATATGAGATATATATAGTACTTTATTAAACATTATCCTTGCTACTTCAGCTTATAACCCATTTATGATCCCAAAGTCTTGATTAGTTTTATTGCCCCCAACCCCCTAAAGGTAAGATTTGAAATACACCCATTATTTGACAAAATAACGATCTTATATGACCTTTGGTAAAGAATTACTTAGTGACCAATAATGATCGCTAAAGTTAATGACAGGGACACATGTGTCTTTTGTCTAGTTTTGCAAAGTGATTATCATTTTTTTATGCAAAAGTATAAATCAAGAGTGATTACTCATTTGTAAATATTTTTTATATAAAAATTATTAGATAATTTAACTAAATCATTTAATATAATACAAATGATCATATTTATTTCAAGACATTATTTTTGTATAAACCAAAAGACAAACCTCAATTTGGTCCTTTGGAGCGCATATTACAACACAACAATTTGGACCACTATGTATAAATTAATACCATGTATAGTGACTGTGAAAGAGCATCTGATTTTTGCTTTGATGCTTCTACTTTTAATCTTGTCCAATTTATGAAATAAGTAAATATTTATATTTAATTATGTCAAACTCAAAGGCACGCGCATGCTTATAAATATTTGTTTAGTCAATTGTTTTCTCATAAAATTGTATTAAAATCTCATCATCCGTCAAGAATTGATGGTTTAACTTTATGATATATCATACCTTAAAAGCTAATAATCTGTTTATGTTTTAAAATCAAAGTTAATCTATCTATCATATGCATCATTTTCGAAACGACTATAACACTAATGCATCCCAAGTGCCAACACATCAATAGTTAGTGCTTGACTTTAATTTCTTTCAAAAGATATTGAACCCATCATTTCTGGAGCCACTTTAATTTGACAAAGCTCTTGCACTGGCCAAGTATATTGGTCTAATTACCTGAAATATGTGTGGATTAGACTTTAGGATATTTTATTTCTATTATTTTAATATCCTCCTGTCTAAAAACATCTACATACAATGTTTTGAGATTAATTCATTGAATTGAATTTCGTCCTTTATTTATTTTTAGGATTAAAATTCCCCACTTTTTATTGATGTCATTACACTATTTTTATTTAGTATGAATTAATTTTATAAGCATTATTTCCCTCCAATTGAATAATTAATTAAATTTGATGACTTGCTTCCGCTTAACTTATTAATACCAAATAGATAAAGGAGTGAGAAATGTCTAGCATTATCTTGTATTTTAAATATTCTTAATATATTTTTTGGCGTCACACATTAAAAATACAAAGTTGGATATTATTAGAGATTTGGAATACAAATAAAGAAAAACTCATGACTATTATATATGAATTTAATCGTCAAAGAATATTTACGAGAGAGTCATTCAGATAAAGATATTTAAAATATTTTTTTTAAAAATATATTTTAATAATTAAAATTTAATACATATAATTAATTAAATCGTATTATTTTTGTCAAAATTAAACTAGACAAATTAATTTGACCAAAATAATATTAAACTAAATCTTAAACTGGTCAAACATTTTTGTATGAATGGTTTCCTGCTCACAAATCAATACACCTATATATGAATTTAGTACTCCAAAACGTGCACATTGTCTTATATCTCCTCTAAAGAATTAAATGTATGTGATTGCTGTTTTTTTTCTTGGAACATATATTTATAATGATATGTCTTAGTTATTGAAGGATCTTATACTAATATCTAGTAAACAAATCATTAGGTCTCTAATGATATAATATTTAATCTTTTTTGAAAAAAAAATCACAAATCAATAAAAGGCTAGAAGCCCATAAAAAATATTCTAATTTTTCATTTCAAGAATAAATTAGCAATAATTCTTATGAAGAGATCAAGACCTTTGCTTAGTTTGCAATTTAATTAATTTAAAGATGGTGGATATTTACAAACAAAATCGAAGTGATATGACTTGTCTTGTTTAGTTTATATATATATAGCTTACCCTACCATGCATGCATTTGAATTAATAATATGAGTAGAGTTTATATATCATATTGTTGTGGTCCTGATGAAGCACACAGAGGCATGCAATGCAAATTAAATATCATAGCACATTGGAGAGGGACTAATAGCTTAGTATATGTAGTCCTGCAGGTAGTATATATATATATATATCGATTGGTGACCCCTCTCTCCATTAAATTTATTAATGACAATAAACCAAATCTTGCTAGCTAATTAATGTCTTTTTACCAACAGTAATCTAGTTATGTAGCTATATATATCTAATCTAAGTCATAGTGTAGCCACGTTCATGTGTGTATATATATACCTTCTCAACTATATATTTATACATTCTTTAATATATAGATAGTATATGTTTTGAATGTTGAAAACATGCCAACATACGTAGCATTCAGGGAACAGGTATTGCTATGAACCTATATTTCAAACTTACAAAGTAATTAAGAAAAATATAATAGCTAGCCTTCTTATATCTCTTTAATTAGTAGACAAAAAAGAAAGGCACACCCACTACATTTAATAGGGAGGCGAATTCGGTTTGAAATTATTATTTGGTATAATTTAAAGTGTTCTTTTAATTAATGTTCACAAGTAATTTATGTCATATAATAGAAAATTAAAGAAATGAATTAATAAAACAGGAATAATGATTAGATTATTTTATTAGATTCTGGACAAAGTTAGTGGATTCACTTTTTACATGAAAAGTTTCACTAATATACCCCTTTGATGAATTGAATAAAGCGATAAAAAAGATAAGGCCACTTTCCCTTATGCTCCTCCGAACACTTCAACCCAGTTATTTTGGCCTTATATATTCATATATATAATTATTAATTAAGGATTTAGCATTATATTGGGGTCAAAAGTCAAAAGATTAGTTCAATTGTAGAGTATGTCGTTACTACTAAGTACTAATAAGCTTATTCACGCTTCACGCACAACTACAGTAGTAATTAACTAGACTTATATGATTAGAGTGAATTAAAACTCTTCTTTACATGATTAATTTGTTTGATTTAATTTCTTAATTATCTCCATAATGTTTTGTCCCTTAATTTTTGGTAGCTGCAGTAATAAATAAGTGCGTGGCTGTATGTTGGGTTTTGTTAGTAATTCTTCTCTACAATATATATATAGCCAATTAGCCATAGATACGTCATGCCTAGAAATTTCATGCGCAGCATTAAGACTAAGTAATTGGCTTATTATTTCTCTTGTCAATAATAATAATAATAATAATAATAATAATAATAATGTCCATA
>NC_029780.3:116176282-116180231 GCF_000817695.3 Arachis duranensis | reverse complement strand
AGTAGAATGTATTATATCATAATTTTTAGTCATTAATCAATTTTTTTAATATAATAATTTAATAATATATTTTTAATTTATATTTTTAAAAATTGATAATTAACTATTAATAAAAAATAATATATTCTACTGATGATTTTGTAATATTTGTCTATGATTTGATCCTAGAATACAGTATCTACTGCATATGTAGTGATTTTCCTTTTCTGGCATCCAAGTTGTGGGTGTGGGATTATTGAGGCTTCATTTGTCGGTCACAATTGCCCATAATATTGATTTCCATTCACACACATTAAAAAGTGGTCAACTCCCTCCATTTGTCTCCACTCAACCCCTTCAAATATTCCTCTATGACCATGACATCTATCTATTTCATTTCCATATTCAATTAATAAGTTTTGTTGTGGCCACATACATACATATCTTTTAGCCGAGATATCTTAGATTAATAATTAATTAACCTTCAATATAAATTTTATTATTATTATTATTATTATGTTCTACTTGTTCAACAAGTTGCATGGACAAGAATGACACTAGATTTTGATGCGTAGCAGCTCATTGAACAAGTTATCTTGTGCACATTATATTATGTATGTTTTGAAAAGGGCCAATGTTGGATTTCACATAAGGGGGTGCCACTAACAAGTTGATTATTAACTCATCAATATTTTTAGGGAAAGTATGAGGAGCCAATGGAATATTTGTATAATGTGTACAATAGAGTATTAGAGATATAATCATTAGTATTATCTTTTTTCATCAGCTGAAACTTTTGGGATGAGTAGTATCATGACATGGTATTAGAACACTAGATCCGAAAGGTCAAGAGTTTGATCCTTAGTGAACCCAAAATCAGTTTAAGCTTTTGGAAAGATGTTTATTATCCCTAATACTCGGATAGTTATTCTAGATAATATGAAGAATATTCATTTTGTAACTGAATAGTCCATTATACACATTATATAAATAGTCCATTGTCTTCCTAGCGCGATCCATATTTTTAAGGACATTGCTCCAAATACTGAAGCCATATGTGCCGCCGCAACATAATTCTACATTATCGTTCTCTACTTTTCTTAATATATTTCAAGATATTGTAGCTATTTTGGTGGTGCGGTATATATCTATGCTAGGATAATTTCCCTTTTCTTTAAAAGGAAAAAATTAAAACATTGTGTGTCACTTGTAAATTAGCACTTGGGAGTAGTAAGTATAAATTTTTTATAGGAACACAAATTATATACTTGTGAAATATACATTATAAAGGTTATATCATTATTTGTTATTAAAATTAAATATAAAAATAAAACAATAACAGGTTATTATATTATTTAGCATCCCCATGGATGGATGGTATATATATATATAGATAGATGGACAAGATGAATAAGATTGTGTTGGGACTGAATTGCAGGCACCTTTTTAGAAGGCAGCACATTGATTTGGTCCATGCATCCCACATAGCATATGCACCATCATCATGTACAATCATTACCCCAACACAATACACATTCAAAATTAAATAAAGAACCAACAAAACAGACTCAAGAGAAGGCCACACCATATATAGGTATAGATAATACTACTACTTCACCATGTGGCATGTGACTCAAAAACAAATAACATGACAACAAAACACAGAAATTAAAGCTATATATGTATGTTGAGACATTCATGAGTTTGGATGCAACACTAAGAAGAAGATATACAGTACTACCATTTAATTTTTTTTTCTTTCATAGATTAGTATTATTACATCAACACAGTACTGTATATATGTTCTGCTGCTAGCAATTAAGCATATGAATGGAGAGATTCCTTCAATTCGTTCTTGGATTATTCACAATCATGAGGATTCAAGAGATATACACTTTTGTATCTTTCTTTTTCTTTAATTTGATCTATTTGGGGTGCTCTGTCTTCTTCTTTTGTCAGGTTAATTAACATACAGTAGTACTATTATTGTGCATGTTTAATTTATTTAACAAATTTCATTTGGAGCAACAGGAGTTTTTTTTTTTTGTGACAAGGAACTTATACAGGATAACTTCATACAAAGGTTAATTCCGACAGTAGTGTTTTTTTTTTTGGGTTATAATATTATTGGTGGTGGTTGATGTGCATATCATATATGTGGTGAAGAGTACAAAAAAAGAAATTATATTAGTGGAAGGAAATTGAGATTTTTCCTTGAATATATAATATGGTTCAATACTTATTATTATTTTAATTGGTATTTTCTATTTGTTTTTTTTTATGCTAAGCAATGATCAATTATTAAAAAAGAGTGTTAGAAATAGCAAATTTTGTAATTTGTAACATTAATTAAATATTATTAATATTTTTAATAATATAAAATTATATCTAATAGTGTAAAATTATTTTAAATATTGATCAAATTTTAATTAATATACTGTCCATTAAACTTTTTCATCATTAAATTAAAACTATGTTGCGATTGGTCCTCAATTGAATAAATCTATGATCCTTCCACATTTGGGTAGAAGGCATAAACCAAAATTGCTTCCAATTGTAGTAATATTTTTATTAATAATTAAATTTCAGTCGTTTATAGTCAACAAAAATAGTTCGCCAAAATGTATAGTTGTTTATATATATAAATTATATCGTTTTAGAAACGGCAGATTTTTTTAGATATGATATTGGGGTGTGAGTTATGCTGGAATATGATGATTATGGGTGATTTACACTGTTATGACGGCGCTGCGTTTTTTGGAATTTAGGGGGAAGAAATCGGTGGCACCGATTTGAAGTAGGAGAAATCGGTACTACCGATTTGTGTGAGTGAGGGGTGAAATCGGTGGGACCGATTTGTGGAAGGGGGAGGCTGTTGGGTATGAAATCGGTGCCACCGATTTGTGTGGGGTCTAATTTGATTTTAATCCGGGTTCACCAATCGGTCCCACCGATTTGGGTGTGCAGCGGTCGGTTCCTCCGATTTGCCCTTAGTCAACACAAAAAGCGGATGGTGGTATCACAGAAGCCCCATTTCTTCCTCGTTCGCTAATGTTCATCCTCTTCTCCTCTCTTCTCTTCTCTTCTCTGATTCTTCTCTTTCTTTTTTGTAAAAAAAATTTCTGTGAGGCTGGGAATAGATAGTGTTATGGATGATAGAGTTGTATTGAAGATTTATTACTACGGACAGATCTTATTACAAACATATGAGGGAGTTCAATTTGTGTGTGAAAATCCATTAGATGTTGTTATTCCGTTCACGTTGTCATTTGAGGAGTTGAAAGGTGTGATTTGTGAGAAGATAGGCACGCAAAGATGTAGGAGAATATCGTGTATTTTGTACAGGTATCCTTTACCTGTGTTTGGCGGGTTTGTTCAATTTCAAACCAAGTATGTGATGGACGAAGCGAGTATGCAGGAAATATTTTCAATGTACATGAAAAATCGCCACCGAATATCGTGCATCGAGTTATATATTGAGTTTGAGCAATCTGAAGCAGACTGTAACATTGAGTTGGAAGATTATAATAGTGAAAGCGAAGATGAATTTGAAAGTAACTATGAGATCGTCGGTCCAGGTGAGGACGAAGAAGCAGCTGTTGGCGCCATGAACGCAGATGTGGCGGAAGTTGCGAATGCACTAGCAAACCCGCATCCGTTTCAAGAGCCTTCTTTCATGCGGTCATTGGATTTGGGGGCTATGCACGCACCGGAGTTTCCGCAATATATGAATACAGGTGCGTAAACCTAGCTAGCTACGTGAATCTCTGAAGTAGCAGATCGATAAGTCAGATGAGTAATGTATGTGATATGTGACCAGGCATTTGTGAGCATAGCGTTTGATTTTTTTATTAATTAATAATTATGTGTTGTGAATGATATTTTAATTGTTGTTTACGTAGATGGAATAGAGAAAAATAAGACTATAACGATCTTACCTAGTAAAGTATGTTTATTAATTGAGTTGTAA
>NC_029780.3:116171187-116176192 GCF_000817695.3 Arachis duranensis | reverse complement strand
AAGAAGTACTGTTGGGAGATAAGGAGGTACAATGGAAGTCATACTTGTACCAGGTCTACTATTTCTCAAGACCATTCGAAGCTGGATTCCAAGACAGTTGCAGAAGCAATAAAGCCGTTGGTAGAGGTTGACCCGTCTATAAAGGTAAAATCTGTAATTGCTGATATCCAGTCAAAGTTTAACTACACCATCAGTTATCGCAAGGCTTGGTTAGCAAAGCAGCAGGCGGTCGAATCAATTTTTGGAAGTTGGGAAGCATCGTATGAAGCTTTGCCGATATGGTTTGAGGCCATGTGCCACAAAGAGCCATCAGCAGTGGTTCACTTTGAAACAATGCCAGCTTACCAGGGGGATGATTTGGTTCCTGATATACGTGTTCTACATAGAGTCTTCTGGAGTTATTACCCCTGTATAAGGGCCTTCAGACACTGCAAGCCAGTGGTGCAGGTGGACGGGACTCATTTGTATGGAAAATACAAGGGTTGTTTATTGGTTGCAGTGTCACAAGATGGTAATAACAACATCGTGCCTATTGCATTTGCCATAGTGGAGGGAGAGACTTCTGATGCATGGCACTTTTTTCTGAGCAACCTGCGTCAACATGTGGTGACCCGTGATGGTGTCGGACTAATCTCCGATCGACACGATTCGATTAGGTCAGCTTTTGAACGAAGTAATGGGGCGTGGTCTCCTCCAAGAGCTTTCCATATGTTTTGTATCAGGCATATTGAGTCCAACTTCTTGAGGAAGTTCAAAGCACCTTACCTGCAGAAGCTTATCGTCAACATTGGTAAGTTTGTGTACAATGAACTTTTAATTTATTGTAAGCACGATCAAATAGACTGGTGTTCATAGTTGACTGAATGTTTTTCATAGGATATTCAAGGACGACCAGGGAGTACCAGATGCGCTATGAACGATTAAAGGAACGGGGTGAGGCTTACACCAATTGGCTTCATCGGATCCCTCGTGAGCAGTATGCTTTGGCATTTGATGGTGGTTACCGATGGGGTCATATGACCACCAATCTTGTGGAATGTATCAACTCCGTCTTAAAGGGTGCACGCAATCTCCCAGTCACTGCACTTGTTAAGGTGACATTTTACAGGCTGAATGAGTTGTTCACTAGGAAAAGAGCTGAAGCTGAAGCCCAAATCAGTGCTGGACTTGTGTTCTCTGAGATGGTGACAATCAAGCTGCATGCAAATCAACGAGCATCAGGTAACATACATGTTAGCTGCTTTGATAGAGAAAATTAAGTCTTCGAAGTACGCGAGATGCCTAGTGGGGTTGAGTATGCAGTTGACCTGCGCCACTATCGGTGTGACTGTGGTGAATTCCAGGTTGACCGAATTCCGTGTAGGCACATGTTTGCGTGTTGTGCAAATCAGAGGTTGGATTGGAAAGTGTTCGTTAATGACGTTTACAAGATGGACCAAATTCGAAGAGTATACAGGGCTAGGTTTCGACCACTGGGAAATCCGGCAACGTGGCCTGCTTATCATGGACCTAGATTCGTTGGAAACCCGTTCCTCAGACGGGTAGCCAAGGGCCGGCCGAAGATGACCCGCTTCTTGAATGAGATGGACACTCGTATGTTGCGTCGCCCGAGGCGATGCAAGCAATGCGGTGCCGAGGGCCATAGTCGCAGTAGATGTCGTCAAAGTGGTGGACCGAGTGCAGGTCCAACCGAATAGTAGTAGTTACCTTTTTTTACATTTCGTTTGGATTTCATTTATGTACGACATTGACATTTGAATTGACCAACCAGTGCTTATATTCATTTCAAACCTGATTAACATACACGATAGAAGATACGCAAGAAGTAATAACAATCTACGTGTAGTACTCATTAAGTAAATAGTCAATAAATAAATACTAGTTAACATAGTCAACAATAACAACCTAGTTAACATACTCAATAAGTAAATACTAATAATGAAATTAACATAGTCAACAATAACAATGTAGTCTACAAAATCAATAAGTAGATACCAATAACCAAATAAACATAGTCAACAATAACAACCTAGTTAACAATAATAACCTAGTTAACATACTCAATGAGTCAATAGTACACATTATTTCTTAAATAGTAGTAAGAACCTAGGTAACATTCTCAATAATTAACTAGTTACAACTTCACTTCCTCGGTGCCCACTTGATATCTTTGTATAACTTTCTGCACTTCTTTGCAATCCTGTTAAAGGCGGATGGTGTATACCGATTTGCACTCCGACGTGGAGGATCAGCTCTAAGGTTGTAACCTTTACCTTTTTCACTTGTGGCCGTACCTATGTAAACACAACAAATACAAATACAAATATAAATATAAATATAAATATAAATATAAATACAAGTTCACCATGAATACAAATATAAATACAAATACAAATATGAATACAAATACAAATACAAATATAAATACAAATACAATTACAAATATAAATACAAATCATTACTAACATTATGTTTTACCTGCACTAGGTGCTGTATCCTCGTCAGCAGGATCGTCATCCTCATCACCACCCTCATCCTCAGACTCATCAGCGTCATCACCCTCATCCTCAGACTCATCCTCATCATCACCCTCATCCTCAGACTCATCCTCAACCTCATCCTGATGAACTGCTCTATGACTCTCATGAATCAGAGTCATCGGAATACGTCTAGGATTTTCACTTTGTATGATCCCTCCCGCCGCTTCATTACTTCTGCTCGAGTCAACAGACATTCTGGCACCAGAATTATCAGATGAAGTGCGACCCCGATATCCCAAATCCAATGACCTCCTAGCTGGAGTAATTCCACCAAAATGTGCTTGATGGTCGGTGGGAATGTCAATATAATTACCTGAATGTGACTGGTGCGACCCCGATGCCATCAAACCAAGTAGCTGACTGAATGAAGGTTGCTCTCCATACTCAGAATGTGGACCACCCCAAAACTGATGGTGTGACGGGACTGACGCTGAGTAATAATCAGACGGATGCGTGTAAGGAACATATGGTGCAAAATACTCAACCCCCTGATGTGGCGGTTCCGGTGGCGGTGGTGGTGGAGGTACGGCCACCGGTTCCGGTTCCGGTTCTGGTGCCGGTGGTGGTGGTGGTGGTGGAGGACCTTCTGGATTCTCTTCAAAAACAAGGTTCGACAATTGCAAGTGGTCACCATATGCCTCTCGGTACCAATGCATGTAAATTTCTAACGGATAATGTAAATGCTCCAAGTCTTCAGATAGAATGTGACTATATCGATTGGTCCATTGCATCACCCAACGCGAGTGGGTATTGGCCCAATCTTGATTCTTAGGCCCAGTTAGAACTTCCCCATGTGATGCACCTAGATCCTGCACTTCACTAGGAACACCCTATGTCAATCCAAATTGCCTCCTGACTCTATCAGTAGCATGCCACTCGATGCATTCAAAAGATATAAGTGGCACTGTGGCACTCCACACCACCGAATTATGCCGGATGGCTAAGGGAATTACGTCTGGGTCGATGTATCCAATGCCATAAGCCTGCCAAACAAACTAGACAATTCTCCCAGTAAGATGATTATACAACAATTACTTCACTTAAGAATTTACATAAGGTACTTGTAGTTTACACAATACCTGTCCTTCTTCTAGATCATCTAACAACCTCCTGTAGTGGGCAAGCGTTTTATATCGGTAGGCATAGTTTTGACGGTCCCAGTTATGCCACCTGCAGACGGACAATCCATTTGTTAACTTATCTTACCATAAACAAAATACAATTTATATCAATTATTTCAATGCATACTTTAATCAAAATTACCTGTTTGCAATTGGAAACACTTGGGGATTGCCAGGAATCGGCGCTAGAAATGGTAGCCGGATCCAAGCCCAACTGACCAACAGTGTCAGTGGACCGTCCATCTCCTTGCAGTCGACACGAGTTGCCCTGCACAATGATCTATACAAGTGTGTCAGGCATGCCGAACCCCAACTAAACTGTATGATCTGGCCGAAGTTGCGGAGCAACGGTAAAAATTTCCAGTGCACCCCTGCACCCGACTTATCTGCAAATAGAACTTTCCCAAATAACAACATTATGTGACACTTTACATACATCTGCATGTGCACATCATCATTCAACACTATACGATCTCTCACACTTCTAAACCACGTTAATTTTATAAAGCTCCCTCTACATTCATTTTTGCTGGGTGCAATTCCAAATTGGTGCAAGCACTCGGCTTCCAATGCCTCAAAGCTACTCATGGTCGGACCTGTAACCGAAAGACCATTTGTTGGCAGACCGAGAATTACCGCCACATCCTCCAAGGTCACGGCACACTCACCAACCGGAGAATGGAAAGTATGAGTCTCGGGCCGCCATCTCTCAATCAGAGCATTAATCATTGCTGACTGGCCTTTAATAACTCCAATTTGGGATACATAATAAAATCCAGTCTCGCGTAACTGTGCCTCAACAATTTGGTTATATGGATCCGGCGGGTGTAAATGATCGCACATCAACATCCTTGAAGCCTATAATACCACATTTTCCAGTATAAGAACAAATATAACATAACTATATTATTCAATAACACAAGTATACTTAACATGTCCATTAAAACTAATTCCCAGCATAATACCAATTCAAACAAAAAAACAGCATACTAATTTCTGATTATTATTATTATTATTATTATTATTATTATTATTATTATTATTATTATTCAAACAGCAAATACACTTTCTCTACTATTATGATTATTATTATTGTTATTATTATTATTATTCTTATAAAAAAAGCATACTAATTTATTATTATTATTATTATTGTTATTATTATTATTCAGACAGCATACATACATACTAATTTCTCTATTATTATGATTATTATTATTGTTATTAATATTATTATTCGTATAATAAAAAAAGCATACTAAGTTATTATTATTATTATTATTATTATTATTATTATTATTATTATTATTATTATTATTATTATTCAAACAGCATACATACATA
>NC_029780.3:116157469-116171034 GCF_000817695.3 Arachis duranensis | reverse complement strand
CAGCATCTTCATACGCCTATCTGAAATTTCCATCGATGATCTACATAAGTATTATAAACCAAACAACATACTAATTTATTATTATTATTATTATTCAAACAGTATATATACTAATTTTATTATTAATCATAATAATTAACGATCATAATAAATAAAATAACTAATACAATTTTCATTATTAATCGTCATAATTAATTAAATTCGATTACTAATACTGACAATAACAACAACAATATATTAATATCTCCCTATTTCAATTTATTAGGTACAGATTTTTCTTTCTTTTTTTTTAATGTACTATTTTTTCAAATATTTTTTTTCTTTTTTTTAAATAACATACATTACCCAGAGCTTCATCTTCATCACCAGTACAAACAAACAAACATTCATCTCAACAAACAAACATTCATCTCATCTCCATACATACATACATACAAGGTTTATTCCTATTTTTATTTCTATTTCTAACCACCTAATAATAAAATACACATACATATATGTTTAATTTCTAATTTCAACTTAGTGTCATTACAATATATACTGTTAATAAAATTTAAAATTATCACTATCATTATCATTAAATAAAATTATAAAAAAAAAACTTACATGATTTGGATCTCCAAGATAATTAACAATATGAAACTCCGGTTGATTTACTTCTTTAGTTTTCCTTTTTTTTGGCATTTTTTTTTCCTTTCCCTGATCTGTGGTGGTCCAACAATGGTGAAGGAGTGGGGTTGAGAGTAAGTAGAAAGGGAAAGTTGAGAGTGAAAGAGAGAGTGTTGGAGAGTGAAAGAGAGAGGGGTATACGGTAGGGGAAATACAGATAAGGGTCACGGGCCACCAGGGGAGCCAGCTGCATGCGCGACATGTGGCAAGGGGTCACCAATCGGTGCCACCGATTTCAGTACCTCCCGTTCCCAGAAATCGGTCCCACCGATTTCCTTCCCCCCCATCGGTGCCACCGATTTCTTTAGCAGCGCCGTCACATCTCCGTCAAACACCCCAAACCCCCGTAACGTTGAAAAGCACCAACGCCATTCCCATATCAAAATTAAAAAACTCTTTAGAAACGTGAGGGTCTAATGCTTTTATCAATATTAACTAATATTATAGACTAATATTTTGTTTTTATATTTTTAAAATTTAAAATATAATATTTAAAATTTTAAAAATATTTTTATTGATTAAATATTAATTAAAAATAATAAATTTTATTAATTATATAATATTTAATTTATTGTGTGTATTGTAGTCTCACTTAACAATATATGTATATAGTTAAAACAATCACTAAATATATTTTAATGGTATTTAAAATAATTACTAAATATTAAAAAAATGTCACATAAGTTAGGAATTTGTTAAGGTTCAAATCGTCGCTAAATATAGTATAAAAAAACATATTGATAAGTGCTACAACTTAGTAATATGTCTTTACTTTTAAAATCGTCACAAACAACTTAAGGACACTCATTATTAATAGTGGTCTAAAATTATTACTATGTCACCTCACGATCCTTAAATTAGTAACGCTTTCTTAACCATCCCAAAAAAATTAGCGACGATTTAAACATAAAAATAGTTGCAAAAACACTTTTATTATAGTGTACACATCTCTAATCTTTCGTATATACTATTTAAATTACTTCACTTATAATTATACTCTGTAAATAATAAAATAAATAAAAAATTAAACAAAATTTACTTAAATAAAAAATTATTGCATAAAAAATATATAAATATATAATTATTTATGTTTTTATTTATCTATTTAAATTTTTAAAATAGATAAGTTTATAATAATATATATGATTCAATATCTGTCTCACCGACCACGTGTCCCGCACACGCACATGCTGTGCTTTGATAAATCGGCTTGTAATGACATTATCTGCAATATATTCCCTCCTCCCTCATCCAAAAATAAATAAAATAATAAAAGAAGAAGATTGTAATAATTCAGATCCTACCTAAACTTGAAGTTTAATTTCTTAAAATACAATTTCAAATATATGGTATAGCACAAATTTATTTTCTTTTATCTAATGCTTTAATTTCCCCCCTTCATTTATCATTGTGAAAGGCGGCATTGACTTTTTATTCTTGAGTAATATCTCGCGTAGACAACTACAAAATTAAATAATTTTTTGTGAGATCAATTATGTGAGTCTCACCCTTAATAAACCGTTGCTCAATTTAATCACACACACATATATTTCTTTCTCAAGTCTCAGCCTTTTAAAAGTGAAAGTCACACATAATTTTATACTCGTATATATCGTCCCCACAATAAGTTAAAATTAATAATATGCTCATAATTTCACCATAAAAAAATCATAAAAGAATTTTTGAAATTTACCATTTTATAATATTTTGTTGTTTGGTATTAAAATTTTATTTATTGATCAAAGTAATAACGAGAACTTTTTTATTTTATGTTGAATTATTAAAAATAAAATTTCTAAAAATAATTTAAATTATGTGTTTTATATTGTTGTAAAATTTTATAAAACGGCAATCACGTTTTATTTTTTTATAATTAAATTTTTTTATTATAAAATATCAATAAAATTTTGTATTATTACTGTCATAATATAAAATATTAAAATAATTAAATATATTTACATTTTACACTAAAATTATCGATATATAAAAATTTTAGCCTAATAACAAACTAAATGTGGTTAATTTTTTTAGATATTAGATAAAAATTAGTATAATTTTTTAATATTGAAAATTATGGTGTTTTATAAAATTTTGGAAGTTATAACATTCGTAAAGTGTAAATTGTCAGATTAATTTTTTTTTAATTTATAAAAACAATACATAGACTATATATTATATTATTTTAATATTAAATTACAATACACAGAATACATATTGTATTATTTTAATATTAAATTGTAATATATAATTTACATATTGTAAATACACAAATTACATATTATCAATATAACACATTTTTTACGCATTATATTTACACAAAGTAACATTTTCAAAATATTATAAAATTTTATTTTTTGTAACATTAACTAAAACTCTCTTCACTCTTTCGTATTAAAATAATCAACTCTCAAACATAAACTAATCATTTCCGAACATTTACAACCATTTATTGCTTAGAAGTTACAACAGCTGACTACAGCCGTCACTTCAATCAGCAGTTATATCTTATTCTCAATCATTAAATCTTCCTTTATCATATCAATAGCCTAACACCCAAAAGAGTATATAAATATGCCATTCATTTTTCTTCTTGTGACACGTCTTGTTTTTTTTAATGTATCTTAATTACTTAGATTGTTAAGACCGAATGTAATTGCTTTAGCACTTTGGTAATATTACTAATCACCTATATCTTTCTTTTTCATGCTTCACATTAAAGAAAGAAAAGAAATTAGTTCAATTGTTTAAACACAAAATATTAATCATATACATGAAGTAAACCTAATTAATCAGAGATTATTCTTTAAATGAGAGAGTCTAGAAGTGAATAAATTTTGTGGTTTTTAGTTATCAATTAATCATCAATGATATTTTTAATAGTGTGATAAAATTATATTTAATAATATAAAATTATTCAATTTTTTTTATAATTAAATATTGGCCAAAATTTAACAAAAATACTGCCCCTAACACTTCTCTTCTTAAATTCTTTTCATTAGGAAGGAAGTTAAAGAGTATCATGTTTAAACCGAAACAGTTAACTAATTTTTGTTCGCTCTTGAAGAAATCCATTAATCATATATTAGACCATATACATAGCTTGTCTTAAGATAGTATATATATAAATAACGAACTTATTTGTTAAAAAATATAAAAACAATTACTATATTTTTCTATCTTTTATTTATCTGAAAATTAAAATTTAAACAGTGAATAAAATAGATTAATAACTAAAATTCTTAATTCATTTTCTTAATACTTAAATGAGTAAAATTTTTAATATAGATTAATTTAAAAAATTAAAAGAATAAAAAATTCAAAATGTTTTTATTTAAAAATAAAAAAGACAATTAAAAAATGAATTAGACTTCTAATTATTTTTCAATAAAACAATAAGGATATATATATATATATCATAAAACGTTCCTGTAAAAAAAGACTAATGTAATAGGTGACTGATTAATTTTTTTGTTATTATTTGAAACACGTGGTTAGAAAGAAATATCAGAATTTTCAGGAATTAAGAAACAAATGTTACAGAAGTTATAACCAAGACGATTAAGATCTATATAAAGTGGATTAACTTTGTTCTATCTAATTATTAATGACAATGTCAAAAATAACTACATTTTTTTTTAAATATTTGTATGGTAATTCTAAACTTTTTAAATACTGGGTTGAGGTCTTTGTTTCAAAAAAATATATCATAATAGACTCACTCAAATGCAACATCACAACTAACTGAACATACACATACACATACAGATGATCATTAAATACTTGACAGACTATCACCATCAATGAGTACAGTGGCATTTTGAAGTCCCCCAGATCGATCTGCTCAAAGTGTACAGCACAAATTTAAGTATATATTAGAGGAATATAATTGCAATAAAAATTTGTCTACATTATGATTAAATTTGTTCACCAATCTTAAGTAATAATAATGAAGCATTAGTTAGAAGAAAATGTGTTGAAGTAGCACGTGTTTGTGTGTATATATACGTATTTGCCTCTTACAGCGGGCAGTGATTGAAGGCAATTAATAAGGGTTAATAAGAGATTTTGTTATTGGTCCGACAAAGGAATAGGGGTCCATAGAGTTTTGTGCATGCATGTGTGTTGTGTGAATGTGCATATGAAATATGAGTTGAGAGGGAGGGTAGTACTACGTACCACTGTCTCAAACTGTTGCAATGTAACAGAATAATTATTCCTATCCTATCCGTAGAAGGTAAAATACAAGCCCATCAATTATATTGTGGACCACCGTACAACCCTCCCTAACGCGCTAATCACCACCATTTTCATCAAAATGGACAAATTTGTAGGGCATACTCAAGTCAAAGTAGATGCACTATCATCATGTGTCACAAACATAACACTACTCCCATCTCTATCTCCATTTTGCATCATCATTTTTAATTAATTTAACACTACGCACATTCAATTCAATGTTCTTATTTTTTTAAAAAATTAATCTATCATATGAGAATTATTTGTTCAACAAAATTATTAAAAGTTTTGTTAAATAATGTAATAAAAATTTGTTGAATATCAAAATATTCTATTTAAAATTTGTTAATTTCATAGTCTTATGTTATAATAATTAAAACTTTAATATACAAATTGTACAAGCTAATTAACAGAGTTACACTTTCTTTTTGTTGTTAATAATGGATCAAGTTAATTATGGATTGATAGATGCAGTTATACATAGCAGCTTTAGTAGTTTAACTACTTAATTATGATCTAAAGGATAAAGCTGAGAGTTTAATTTCTTGATTTGAGGTCAAGAGGTGTTAGTTTTGGCCGGTAGTGATTTTCATTATTGAGCAGCAGTTTTGTCAGAACTACTTCTAATTAAGTTCTAAGTAATTAACGCATGAGATTATGGTTGGGATTCACATTTATATACTTACCAAAGAAAATGTAAAAAGCTTCATTTGTAAATTTCAACAAATTCATATAAAACTATTTAGAGAGACAGAATTGGAGGCTAAAAGCAATATAATATGCTTCTCTATAACTGGAAATTAAATGTGCCTATTAAACAAAAGTTTAATTTAGGGTTTAATTAACATGCGCTTATTACTACAAACTAAATATTCAGATAACATAAATATCTTTGGAAAAGGAGGAGTTGGGGAAGAATATATGAGAGGAGAATTGGATACTCATCAATCATTCTATGCTAATGTAAACTATAGATGATTCCAAAAACCCAAATGAATTTGTAAACTATAGACTAACACGTGGAAATGGAAGGGTATAAATGATTTACACTTAGCGATTATAGTAAATTGCAGCAGCTATAAGAGAAGAAAAAAATAAATAAGTTAAAGCGTATAAAAGAGGAGAATTGGATACCCATCAATAAATGATTATGCTTACAAGTTCAAAGAGAAAAAATGAGTAATAATATTATTCCAAATCAAAAAATTTCCCACTATAATGGCATATAATATACCAAAAGAATGCTTATTTAATTTCGGTCATTCCAATGCTTTTTTGCTTATAAATCAATCAACATACACTAATCCTTTTAATATAATTGGTGTTTTATTAATTAAAAAAGTAGATATAGATATAGAATTGATAAGCAGGGAACAAGATTAAGCATAAGATGGTGATGAAAGGCTGACAAAATTAAAGCAACATTAATAAGGGGGTGAGGGCAGAAAAGGTTGACCCATTAGAAGGTGATGATGATGATGATGATGATGATGATGAAGTTTCATTCATCTCATTTCTTTTCTTAGTACTGACACCAATGAAGAGGAGAATTGAAGCGCATACATCACTACCTTTGTGAGAGAGAGGGGCAACAACAACAACAACTGCTGCATGCTAGTGTTTTAGGTTCCTTTCAGAGTGAGGTTACTCACACAACTCACAAGATTCCTTCTCTCTAGGGTGGACCCTCCCCTTTCAAGGGTTTATGACTCCATGTGTGATGCTGGCATTTTCTGCTTTCGGAAGGGCCCTCTTCCACTGCAAAAGTTTCACTCACTGTCCCTACAATTTAAGTCTCCCTTTTATTTTCCTTTTCTTTCCTTTCTATATATATACTTCATCATCTCATTCATACTGTTCAAAATTTATTTTTTACCATTTATAAGAAAAGAATGTTTTCTCTACATATTATTTTTCATTTCATATTCTATTATTTACGCACAATATTTATCAAATTAACAGGATTTAATTTCACCAAGAGTAACAAGACAAGAAGATGGATACCATTCACAGTATTTGTGAACTAACCAAATGTCCAAATGTCAACATGAAAAAGAAAAAGACAAAAACCAAACTAATCTTATATGTGCCATTTACACCACCGAAAACATTAAAAACAAGCTGTAAAATAACATAAATTTAAAAATAATATTTGTTTCACATATTTTTTTGTACAACCTTGACTTAATTTAAGGTGTGTCTCTTGTTTATTAATTATTTTGATTTTTGAATCCCGAACCTCTCGCTATCTTAAATTCCTCTTTGATTTCAACTTATTTATTATCTGAAAAAATAAATAAATGTCTATGAAAATTGAAAAATAAAGAAAAAAAGAACATATAATCTTACTGACTATATGCTACAAGAAAGTACGAAACCACCGTTCCCCACCACCCTGTCCATGTGTCATTCTGTGCCGTACGATGCATATTCAAAATTCTTAATACACTGAAAACACAAGAACCGCAATAACCACCGTTACCGGCACCGCCGCCGCCACCAGCGTCCACTTTTCTCCGACAAAACCTGCACTCTCGTTGACCCACACATCCCACGCCATCATTTAGGTGCTACTACACATGCATATTCTTTTTCTGAATGGGGACCCCTTCTGTTTTTTTCTCTTTGCACCTTACATTGTCACTACTCAGCTGAAGCTGTTGCAGCCTTGCTTCCCACTATCTCATAGTTATTACCGCCATTGCCATTCCCACCACCTTCATCCTCTTCATCCTCTTCGTCTCCAGTCTCCTTCTCCTGCTCCTCGTCCTCGTCATCCTCGTCATGGTGCCGCTCCATGGGGTCATTCTCTGCGTCTTCCATGGCCTGAGGAGGCCACTGCTGTTCCGGCCTCACCATCAGCGGCGCCACCATGCTCTGCGGCTTCGGCGCCATATCCAGCTTGTTCTTCTCCCTGTAGAGAGCGTCGAGCTGGTGAAAGTAGGGACAAGTCTTGGAATCTTCTGGCCTCTTCTTGTTGCTTTCTTTGACTTTCTTGAAGTATTTGTTGATGTTCTCCCACTTCTCCTTGCACCTCTTAGCGTTTCTGTTGTACCCGAGCTTCTTCATTGATGATGAGATCTCTTCCCATAACGGCCCCTTTGGCCCGTTTTCTTGGTACTTGGCGTCCATGCTTGTCCTCAGCCGTATCAACGCTTCGACCTCCACCTTCGGCCACCTCGACGAGCTTCCGCCGATCAACTTCTCGCCATTGTTATTGTCAGCACTTTTCACGATTTCCATACTTGTCACTACTTGTTGCTGCTGCGGTACCGTCGGTGCTGACGGTGCCACAGGCTGAGCGGCAACCGGTGCAACAGCAACCTGCGTTACTGGGATAGGTTGTTGCACCGGTACTGGCGGAATCTGTGGTGCATTTGGTTGTGATTGCGGTTGCGGTTGTGGTTGTGGTTGTGGCTGTGGTTGCACAATGCTGATCGTATTATTCAATGCTTGTCCTAGATTGTGCTGTTCGGCTATCTTCTGCAAGAATGACATGACGGCGGCGTCTTTGGCGGCGGCAATGGAGCGTTCCTGAGCGAGAATCTCCCTCTCTCTATTAATCCTTTGCATCTCTTGTAGCCTCCAAGATTCCTCCCTGGCCATGCGATCACGCTCTCGCTTCTCCACGGCTTCGAGGAACCTCTTCTGAAGATCCTCCTGCTTCTCGATGACCTCCGTCATTAGCCTGTGGAAGAAGTCCTTCCACTTGCGCTTCCTCCTCCGCCTTCCATCCATTGATTCGTCGGAGGAAGTGGAGGAAGAGGTGGAGTTGGAGAGGAGATCGGTCGGGATGGTGGTCGTTGATGAAGAAGGGAATAGTAAGGTAGTAGGGTTTGTTGGTTGTGGTGGTGGTGTTGTTTGGTAGGAAGGGATAATTGTTGTTGATGGAACAGTGACATGTGTTGTTGTTGTTGGTGGTGGTGGTGGTGGCGGCGGAGGCGGAGGCGGAGGAGGAGGCATTGGCGTTGGTTTAGGAGATTGATGATGAAGAAGTGTTGTCTGGGACTGATTCTCAAGGGCTTCTAACTGATCAAAGAAGCGGTAAGTTTTGCCATCTGATTTACCAGTTCCCCCCCCCCCCCCCCAACAAAAACAAAAAATGAAATTAAATGAAGGTAAAAGATGAAAAAGGTTTTCCGGGTTTATCTTATTCTTATCTCATCAAATTCAGCTAAAAGACAAAGGGTTAAAAACGCATAAGATAAGCATAAAATAAATGTTATGTGCTGAATTTCAGTAACTGAAAGAGAGAGACTAGATGGGTGAACTTTGTGAGTAGCAAGTTTCTTTTGTTATAGTAAAACAGAATCCTCATGAATTGTGATGATCAACCCAAGAAAAAGAAGAGATAAAATGGGCGCTTAGCTTCCCATCATGAAAAACGCGTGAACCAGAGTTTGGGGATTTTGTAATCTAATATAATCTTTGTGAAGGAATTTCCCACGGGAGTGGGTAACTGAAAATAAAAGGAAGAAATCTTGCTTTTCAAAACTCAATTCAGGTCGGTAACTTATTTGGAAAATAATAGGACATACACAAATCAAAGTGAAATGTTAGAAAAAAGCTAAAAATCATAGATGCTGTTATAGCACACCTCTCAATTCTTTTTTACAATAATTTTATGTCCAAAAGCAACAAGAACAAAAGGAGAATTTTAAGGGTAAAATAAAAAATTAAATTAAATACAAAAAAAACTACAGCAAAAAGAAGCAAATCCAAATGATAGAGAGAGCACCTTAAAAAAAAAAAGAATAGAACAGAAGAAGAAGATAGTGGTGGAAGTCATTTCCAATAATATTAAAAATTGAATCCTCAGATCTCCACATCCCATGATTTTATAAAGAAATGAAATCCCCGGAAACTGATTAAGTGAAGTGAGAAAGTAGAAGTAATGATATTAAAAATGAATAGAATTATGAAAAATGAATGAACCTGGAGACTTGTTCCCACAAAGGACCCTTAACACTTGCCTCTCGAAAGGCAGCTTCCATATCGGAGCGTATCCGTAACAGCGCCAAAGTCTCTTGCCGCGGCCACCGGTTACCGCCGAAGCTGCTGCCACCTTCTTCTATATTCCTCCCTCTTTCATCGTCGCCTGAATTATTTGATCCGCCACCGCCACCTGATGCTGCCACCGCTGCTGCTGCCGCCACTGCATCATCGGAAGCACCACCACTACTTCCTCCACCTCCTAATAGTGCTGAGTCCCCAAGCATGGTTCTCTTTCTCTCTGTCTCGCTCTCTTCCTTCAAAACAGCACCGCAGCAATATTACAGCAGCAGATAGCAAGAGAAAAATAAAAAATATACACACGAAAAAATAAAAAAAATAAAAAAAGGTGAATTCTTCGAATTTTTTTGATGCGGGTTTTTTATTTTTATGTATGTGCGTATTTATATAAATGTGGATGTATATATATGATGAAAGCTCTGTTTCTCTCTCTATCTCTCTATATATATATCTCGGGGTGAATTTTTTTTTTTAATGTTTTTTTGGTGGGATCTGAAGACTTGTTTTCTTATCTATCCTAATAATTAATAGTGAGAATAAATAATGGGCTTTCTTCTTAGCTTTACATTTTTTTTTTACTTTTACGTGTTTCTTTTTCTTCTCTTTTTTAGCAGTGGAATCTTCAGTCACTTTACCTCATATGTAATGTTTTTTGTCTTTTAATTTATTTTTATTTTACTAATTTTAATTATTTTGTTGGATATTGGTAGTAGCATTGCATTATCATATGTCATGTAGGCTAGGTAAATTCGCCTGACTTTGCTCAAAGTGGCACAGAAAAATATACGAAGTCAGTTAGCATTTATTTTATTAATTTGAGTGGAGTGGTGATTATTTTTTTTATAAAAATGATTTAAATGAATATAAATAAATGGATTCAGAAATATTTGAACAGGTGCACAAAGAGACGATGGAGTGATGGAGTGATGGAGATAATAAGTTGGTTTTTGTCTGTCCAGCTATTTTTAGTTAAAGGCCGGCCCCTATATATGTCACCTTTTCTTTTTTATTTTTTAAACTTTTACCTAATTTTCTGATTTAAAAAAAAAAATCAATTTTCCTTCCTTTTCTTGTGATGAGGATGAAGAATTGAAGATTAGCTTTGGTTGCTTTTTTTTACTTTTGGGATGTGTTTTTTGGATTTCATATAATTAAGTGGCGGTTCGGCACAACATACACTCTTTGTGAAATTCCCGAATTGTCCCTAACATGGTTCCTGCATTGACCTTTAATCATTGATGCTAATCTATCCTATATTTAATTTACATCAGCTTGTTTATGATCTGGGTTTGTTCCCTGCATTTCACAGCTTAACTATTTTTTTTCCTTATTTTGATATATTTTACAAGGATGATATATATGTGACTTGCCCAAACTGCCCCTGCTTTATAATAAATTAGGAAAAAGGGAGAGGGGAAAAAAAGATGAAATTTATTTTGAAGTGATGGTTTTATTTTCAACTTGTTGGCTAGAACTGTGGTACTCTACAATCTACATACATGTGGCTTTTGGGGTCCTACAATGAGTGTGACAATTGTATTTTGGACAAATTCTCCTTCACAAAAAGGGAGAGAAGAAAAATGGCAAATTTTACATCTTTTCAAAAATATCTTTTATCATGATTCCACTCACTTATCAGAATTTTGCATTGGGGACAATAATCTTCTAAAATTATGTCACACAACTGACTAAGAAGATATTTTTATACTATATAATAACACATATTTTGTCAGTTTGATAGAGAATTTTAATTTGCATGGTTTTTATAAGAAAAGGGAAAAATTAAAGTGGTGTTAAAAATTATGAAATGGACGAAAAATTTATATCTTTTTTTTTCTTGTTAAGTGGGAACCACTGTTGAATGGAACTAGTTTGATGGAGGTCATGTTATTAGGCCAAGTTATTTATGAACAGAAGTAAATGGTGGCCAATTCTGTTGGGTCTGTGACCTACCGTAATAAATGGCATCAAGCTTTTGAAGGCCGTGATATTGTGATCAAAGGGTGATTCCATGGAGAATTATAGCTTCGTTAAAATTTCTTCAATGTAATTATATATTGGTACGTACGATACCCATTTTCCAATACACTTTTTTTTTTTTAATTCCTAACGGTGTGCATCAGGCTCTCTCATCAGTGAATATTAAAACACTGGAGTGCTGCTAATAAAAATGGATAAAAAAATTCCTCATCAATTAATTAACAAGTATTCGTAGTAGTATTTTACGAAAGGTGGATATTTCATTCAAAAATGGAAGATCAAATTCACATTTTATATTCTCATCTAGTATTCTCTAGCTTAAAATTAAAAGTACTCACCCTAGAATTGTAAAACACCTCTTTCTATATATCACTACTAGATATACTAATACATCATATATCATCAGGTTATAAATATTTTTACCCTGAATGCAATATTGTTGCATTGTGTAATTACCACCTCATTAAATTATATAATAACATTTCAGTCAAATTAGCTATAAACCAATTTAATTCAAGTAATCTTGCAGGAAATCTGTTTTAATCAGCAAAATAATAAAATTAAGCAATAATTAGCTAGCAAATATTCTACATATTCAAACATTTTAAAATTATACTTAGTGATATTTATTACAAGTACAAGATTCATATTATTATTAGCTAACTATTTGTTGATTTTTTTTTCAAATTTATTCAAATCCCAATTCTTGAAAAAAAAATTTAATTGTCATTTTAAAAAAAATTGCTAATGAGATTTTAATCTAAAAGCTTAGCTTATACATAATACGTAAGCTCCTCACTATTATAAATTAAAAAAGATCACCATTAAATAATTTCTGTTGGGTAAACCAAGTCGTGTTAATTTAGTTGGAATATAGTAAATTAGGGTAATATTTTCGATAGAATTTAATACATTAACATTTTAATTAATACATTAACATTTTAATTAATACCTTTTTGACTCATTAAAATGTATGCTAATGATCATTAGAAAAATAATTATTATTATATTATTCTATAATGGATTACATTCTGACCTCAAACATATTGATATGATGCATTGTAATGTCAATTTATATTTTTTTTCTCAATTATTTTTTAAAAAAATATTATGTAATGAATCATATACAAATTAACTTAGCTTTAATGAATATTTATGTTAAAATTTGTCAATTATTCTAATATTTTATTTTATATATTTTTAATAATTAATAATAATTATTATTCTTTTTTATAATTTAGTGAGTCAATTATCAATAATAAATAGTTCTAATTTTTTAATGGGTTATATTCTAATATGTTGATGTGATACATTTTATTCTGATACAAGTTTGGATATCTCGCTCTTCTCAACCTTTTTTAAAAAAGTATGATGTAATTAATCATATGCAAATTAACATTTAATGATTAATTATATTGAAGTTTGTTAATAATTTTAATATTTTATTTCATATTATTTTAGTCGTTATCATGCATGATTCATTCTTATATTTTCGTGAATCAGTAATTTTAATATTTTATTTTATATCTTTTTATTAAAACAATCACAATTTTTTTTATATTTCTGAGAATGCTATATATAATATTTCCTTTTACCATTCATGATGAGTATAAGTTTTAGAATCAAGTACATGTCATGTTAATACTATTTTTTGGAAAATATTATAT
>NC_029780.3:116119442-116157448 GCF_000817695.3 Arachis duranensis | reverse complement strand
ATATTAAATAATTAAATTTGTTAATATTTAATGATTAAATATGGTAAAATTTATCAATAATAATAATATTTTATATTATTTCTTTTTAATAATTACCTTAATTTTTTATATATCTCTATAATATTCTATATTATATTTTTAAAGAATTAAGTATTTCTTAAAATATTCTAAATCGATAAAAACAATGGGAACCTATTTTCATATAAACTTTTATGATAAAGAAGATATATATTTGCCTTCAATATCCTTTTATTTAAAAAAAAAAAAGAAAACATGATGAAACCGTCGTCAAACAAATTGATTGGTTTTTCTGTAATTAATTTTTTTGGGAGGAACCATTTTAATTTGGTCATATATTCTGTATCAAGAGACAATGGCTCCTACCGAAAAACAATTATGGCTCCAGCGCTGTGCTATAATGTTATGTGAACGTTGCGTTTCTCTTTCGAATTTTAAATTCCCTTTGATCGTTGCACTTGCACTTTGAAAATGACTTGATGTTGTGATAAGGTTGTTGAATGTTGAATTGAAGGACTTGCTTACATATTTTTATTTTTACCATTTATATATTTTCTTTTGTATTCTTCTATATTCGGTGTATGTATTGTTTTGTCAATTTGGAATCCTATTAGGAACCATTGTGTTGCATGAGACAAATCTTATGCTTCCGGAAAACATAATTGCTTCAAATTGTACACTGTAATAAATGTTTTAACAATTCCTCTCTTCCTAATAAATACCGTTTTAATATAATTATATATGTATTTTTTTACTTTATTAGTTTATAAAATTTAAATATATAATTAATTAATAACGATTATATTTTATGAAAATATTAAGAGTGTTTGGTATATAAATAATATTTTTTATATTATAATAAATGTTTAAAACAAATATTTTTTTTGTTTCTTTTGTCTTTGGTGAAATATCGCATAATCCTTGTTATTGCATACATGCATTTAATATCTAAGGGTTATGTTTGTTTACATACACAAAATACAAAAATAAAAATAAATTAAATTTTTATAATTTATTTTAATTTATTATAAAAAAATACTAAATTTTGTGTCCTTATCACTTCTATCTTATTTTTAATGTCCTATATGGTCTTGTTTTTAGAATCAAAAGCACCATAAGTGTCCGTGGCAAAAAAGTTCTGTTATTAGATTCTCATATGTGGTTAAGGTTTAAGCGAGTTGGAAATAAAGAAAAGAAAATAAATTAGAAATTCGCTCTATGTTTGTTCCTAAAAATTTCTACCATCAATTTACTAAGTCAATAATTGAGTCTAAAATAAAACAAATCAAGTGGGCAAATGCAAGCACATATATAATGCAAGCGTGGGACCAACTCAATGAATATAACATTTAATGCATATAATCATCAAGGATTTGCTTTTCATTTAGGGATCTATATACAAATTATAATAACACAAATTAAATTTACAAATTACGGAACGAATAACAATAACGTGCGAAGGGCATTTTAGTCAAACCGTCAGAGGAATAAACCAAGCAATGGGTAATGGTGTGGCACCTTGGTAAATTAGTAATGACAGGTGGAGCTAAGTTAGGTTAACATCAATAGGTGTGGCCATGCCCCTCTCTTTTGTGTTATGTCCTTTTTTTTTCTTTTTTTTTTTTTGCCTCTCTATTTATTAAAATTTTTCCCTCAATGGATTTTGAGAAGGTGAATCATATTCTATGTGCTTCTAAAGTAATTTAGAAAATTTCCATTCGGAATATGCATAAAAAGTAAAAATAATGATTCACATTACTTAATATCTTATTTTTTTATTATTGATTTTGTGTTATAAGACCTAAGCAATAATGAAGAATGTGATATTTATATTTAAATTCTTTTTTTATGAATTTATATATCATTATTAAATAAAGTGCATGATTTTAGTCTTTGATCAAGAAAATTACATTATACAAATGAATAATTTAATTGCCACCACTAGTTGTAAAAAAAAAAATAAATAAAGTTATATTTTGACATAAAAAAATTATCAGATAAAAATATAATGTAAAAGTATTCTTAATGTTAATAGTTTTAAAAGGGGAATTATTGTCAATACTTTGATTGATGAAACTTTTTTATGCTCAGTAATGACCAAATATCAATCATTTTTATTTATAATTATTAAGTGTCAATAATATTTTCTTAATCACTTTTCTTTTTAACAATTAGTGATCATAAAAAAAGTTTTAAACCTTTTCTTACAACTAATTAAAACTTAAATAAATATTGATTGGAAAAAATGCACATTATTGGAAAAAAAATAGACATGTACTCCCCCTCCCCCCAAACTCAAAGTGGAGATGAAAGAGAAAATTTACATAAGTTTAATGAACATTATTTATTTTATTGAAATTCTAATAAAATAAAGATCAATTTAATTTCATTTAAAAAATATATATAATGATGATTTCTGTAAACAATAATGTTATACGTATAAGTATTTTTGTAACTAAGTCTAATTAAATTAGTATAAATCCAACAGAAAAAAATACCTGCATGTATCATTGTTCTTTTTTCTGTACTTTTTCAGCATAAAAATATTTATTGGAGACCATAAAAATTTATTAATATTGCATATAAATTTTTATAGATAGAACAAAAATTTTTGTACATAGCAAAAATTTTATCGATATAATATAGAAATTTATAGATAGCACAGAAAATTTTATCTAAATTTTTTATTCAAACATATTTTGGTTATTGGATAAGTCAATTGTCTCTTTAAAATTTTTATGCTATGCACTAAAATTTTTATATTATGCACCAAAGTTTGTGTTATGTATCAAAATTTTTGTGCTATGTGTATTTTATCGTTGAGTGTCAATATTCTAAACATGTGATTTTTTAAAAATTTGTGTTGTAGACCAAAATTTTTGTGCTATACATTAAATTTTTGTACTATGAATTAAAATTATGTGCTTTATTAGTTTTATGTATATAAGAGAAAAAGATGATGAAAAAGAAGATGACGATAATGATAATGAAGGAGGATTGGAAAGAAAAAAAAATGAAAAATAAGAGAAGAAAAAAACGATAACAACAACGATGACAATGTTATTGAAAAAGAAACGCGTAAAGAAAAAGAAGAAAATTATATTAAAAAAGAAATGTACATATTTCACTTAACTAGAATTTGATCTGGTAAATTTATTCCTTAAAATACAGAGAATATTAAATTAAGTAATAAACATGTTCGAATAATTAGGTATTTTTTTTATTGTCATAAACTAAAATATTAAACATTAAATAAAAAAAAAATATATTACCAGAATTTTTCATATATGCATAAATCACAATTTCAGAATGGAAGCACCACACGAGTTTAGTCAACAATATTGCCCAAATAAATTAATATGGATGTAATATTTTTCATATTTTTATTTGATAATATTTTGAGGTAAAATTCAAGTAAGTTAGGTCTTCACCTAAATTATGATTAAAATGTATGATAAAATTTGCATTGAAATTAAAGTGTATTTTTTTAAACGCATTCGCAAAGGATTTGACGTAGTCCACCAAAAAATCAATAAATAAAAATGGAACGTTTAATATAATATGAAATCCAAAATTCCAAAGTACACGTAATATGCTTTTCAGATATGAATCTTTATGTATTTTTTATATAAGTATTATAATCAGAAAAAGTAAATCCCACAAACAATTTTAGTATCCCTTAAGAATAAGTTAAGACACAACAACACATGCATATGTCCCTCTTCATATCTTTCGTTCATTGAACATGAAAGGTGGAGTATCTGATTGGTTAATATTAACTGTGAATAAAGGATAGGAGCTTATGTACACAAAAGTGGGTATCTCATCAATCATCATAGCACTTCCCATACCTTAGCTTTAATTTTTTCCCCCCATTTTTTTTCACATTCTTTTATTCTAATTTTTTTTCTTTTCAAGACATTTTCAACCACAAATTCTCTTAGCCACACTACTTGTCATACTAACATAAAAAATAATAGTTGTTAGATTTTACTGACTCGGTTAGTTTTATATATTTAATCACAGACAATATAACAGCAAATAGTGACAATTTATAAAAGAATGAGAAGAATGAGTGTGAATTATATATTTGAAGCATGTGTGTGGTAATGGCTTTCTCTTTCGAGAAAGAGAGACTCCTCAATTACAAAATAGTATTACATGTATGTCTTTTGTGATTTACTCTTTTTTTTATTTATTTTTTTTTTACTAAGTTTGTTACATAACCAATTCTGCTATTCTCTCGAGCAATATTTCTCTGCAACATACCTACTTCATTTTTCATAGTCTCTTATTCACACTGATTGCCTCCTCTTTCTTTTTGCTCCTCTATGCTGCTGGATCACTTGGACCGATCTCTTTCTCTTTATCCATATTCTCCTCAAATGGAAAAGGAGTTGTACTAGGTAACATTCATTACAAAAAAAAATATGGTAAAAATGACGTTTTTTTTTATATTTACGGCGGTTTGAACCGCCATTATTACTAAGAACGACAATTTCAAAAAGCGACGTAATTCTGAGAGCCATTCTAGTTATTACGGCAGTTTTCTAAAATCCGTCACAATTTTCTAAATTAAAACGACGATTTTTAGATAGATTAAAATGACGGTTTAAACTGTCATTATTTTAAAATAAAATAGCGTTTTCTGGTTGATTAAAACCATCGTTATTTTTAGGATAAAAACGACGATTTTGGTTGAATAAAATGACATTTTTGAACTGCCATTTTTATCTTGACAGAGTGTCATTTTGGTTGGTTAAAATGACATTTAAAACCGTCATTTTTACTGAGTTAAAACAATATTTTTAGTTGGTTAAAACGACATGTTTAATAAAGTACCATTTTTGTAGTGATTGGGCTCGTATCAATTACTTCCCCCATAACAATGACCTTGTCGTCAAAGTCCTCATTAGGATACATCTTCAATAGCTCAGCTCGGGTTATCCATGATGCCTCTTCCCGTGAAGTTCCTTGTTATTCAACCAAGACTTAGACCTCTTTGGTTTCATTGTCCAGCTGAATGATGCAACTATCAATAATGGCAGCTGGAAGTGGTTCGAAGGGAATTGTGAGAGGAGGATCATGAATAGGAACTCCACTTGAATGTTCACCCATATATTCCTTCAGCAATGAAACATGAAAAACAAGATGTATGGCACTTCCTTTCGGCAGCTCCAGTTTGTACGCTATTGCCCCGACATTTTACAACACCTTAAAAGTTTCATAGAACTTCTTACTCAGCGTCAAGTGACCTCGACTCCTCGAGCAATGACAGAACCTTGTCTATATGGCTGTAGTTTTAGCAAGACCCAATCCACTACATTAAAGACGTTTTCGCGTCAGTAAGAATTATCTCTCTTTTTCATATGGGATTGCGCCTTCTACAGATTATAAAAGAGCTCTCTATCTAACACTTCCCTAGCACACAGCAAATCATTAACATCTTGAACAAGAGAAGTGCCACTAAGATACCCCAGAATGGAACGAATAGTAAAACCTTATAATGCTTCATGTGGTAACATCTCAATTGTAGAATGGAAGGAATTGTTATAATAGTATCCAGCCCAAGTAAGGTAGGATATTAACTTGGTTGGATAAGCATGAGTAAATACACGCATGTACTACTCAAGAGTGTGATTTACTACCTCAGTTTGGCCATCAGATTGAGGATGGTATGCAGTACTATATAGTAGTTTGGTTCCGCAAACTTGAAAGAGATGCTTCAAAAAATAACTTTAAAAAAGCAAGTCATGATAAAAAAAAACTATGATAGCTGGAAAACCATGGTACCTAATCATTGTATTGATGAATTTCTGAGCAACTGTCTTAGTAGTAAAACATGTTTTCAAGAAACAATTCAAATCGTTTGACTGAATCTATCGACCACGACAATAAAGGCAATAAGACCTGTAGAATTTGGTAGCTTGATGATGAAATCATACTCAAATCATCCCAGGGTCTTATTGGTATTGGTAGGGGTTGCAACAACCCTTGAGTTTTAGCTGTGACATATTTGGTACATTAGTAATCTCTATAGTGATCAATGAAGTGGATGACATATGATGCATGTGTGGCTAGAAAAATTAACTCTACCACACCTTTGTAAGTTTTCAATATGCCTCCATAGCCTATTGTGGCCGCACAATAAAAATGTTGGAGAAGAAGTTCCCTCGGATTTTCAAATTTTGGCACCCAAAATTTTTCTCTGTACAAGATTAACCCATCATGGATACTATAGTCGGAAGAGAGATCACCTTTAATTTCTGGAGCCTTTCTTATAACAATAACAAAACTTCTACCTCCCAAGTAGCCCAAAGAAAGGTTCAAATAATATATAATTAGATTGCTATGAATGCTTAGAAGTAGCACTTCTCAACCTTTTCATGTCTTGACATTGCATCAACTGCTTTGTTGAATTTTCTAGGCCTATATTCAATGTCAAATTCGTATCCAAGAAACTTTGAGAGATAATGTTGCTATTTTGGGGTAAGAATCACATGCGACATCACCTTCCGAAGCCCTTAGTAATCTGTCTTGATAGTAAACTTTCACCCCAAAAGATAGTGCCGCCATTTTGCAACTGCTTGAGTTATTGCATATAGTTCCCTTACATATGTTGATGCTTGTGCTAATCTAACTCCAAGCTTCATACTAAAATAAGCTATAGGGTGACAATCTTGTGAAAAAACCGCCCCGATGCCGGTGTTAGACGCGTCAGTTTCCTTAACAAACAATTTTGAGAAATTTGGAAGAGCAAGCACAGGAATGTTCGTCATGAGCTCTTTCAATAAGTTGAAGTCTTGATTAGTTGCCAATGACCACTGGAAGGCATTCTTCAAAATTTTTTTCAAGGGAAACGGAGTATAGTGTGCCATAAATTTCTGGTAGTATCCAGTTAGCCCCATGAAGCCTCTTAACTGCTATAGCATCTTAGGTTCTGGCCATGCAATAATGAATTATATTTTTGCTGGATCCATCTAAACACCTACCCCAGTAATAACATGCCCCAAATACTCAACTTGTTGCTGTAAAAAAGAACATTTAGATCGCTTTGCGAAGGAGTGATTAGTGCGCAGCACATGCAAGGTCTGAGTTAAGTGCTCCAAATGCTATTCCTTTGTCTAGCTATATACCAAAATATCGTCAAAGTATACCGC
This sequence comes from Arachis duranensis, assembly GCF_000817695.3. Classification (NCBI taxonomy): domain Eukaryota; kingdom Viridiplantae; phylum Streptophyta; class Magnoliopsida; order Fabales; family Fabaceae; genus Arachis; species Arachis duranensis. The sequence goes on along the minus strand of NC_029780.3, from coordinate 116,150,270 downwards.
AATGAAACATTGTAGATATCACTGAAAAATCCAATTCATTGTGGCTTGAAATGTAGATGGTGCATTGGTAAGTCCGAAAGGCATCATGACGAACTCATAGTGGCCAATATGTGGGCAGAAAGCTATCTTCTCAATGTCTTCCTCTTGCATCCTTATTTGATGATAACCGCTTCGCAGGTCAAACTTAGAAAAATAGATAGCTCCATACAATTCATCCAGTATCTCATCAATGGTAGGTATGAAAAATTTATCTTTTATTGTGATAGTGTTCAAGGCTCTGTAGTCTATGCATAAGCGTCATGCTCCAACCTTCTTCTTAACTAGCAACACAAGAGTAAAGAACGCACTATGGCTATCTCTTATCACTCCTGCCTTTAACATCTCATCTACAAGCCTTTCCATCTCTTTATTCTGAAAGTGGGGGTATCGATATGGTCTTATACTGACAGGTGCTACACCAGGTATTAGGTGTATGGAGTGATCAACCTCTCTCTATGGAGGCAAGTGGGATGGCTCCTTAGATACCTGCCCAACACCTTAAATTTCATGAACAAGTCTGAATAGTTGATCCAAATGGTGCCAAGCCTCATCATTCAGTGTACCCGAAGTACCACATTTGCTCTTTTCAACTTCAAGACATATGCATCCACTACAAAATCATACCCTTGCACTGTCAATGCTAGCCCTGCACATTTCGCACCATAGTGGATGGAGTCACTATTGCACACCATTACTTGCAACGTGGGTGTTGGGGACAGAGAAACCTCCAACTTTTTTGCTACAGAGCTCTTCATAAAATTATGAGTACTTCCGCTGTCAATTAATATCAATGTGGGTGTTGGACCCAGAGTGTCTACAAGTGAAATTCTCCTTCGAGAGCATGGAAGCTAATGCGTGGTGCTTGGTTTTCTTTGCGATCCTCTTCTCTCTCAGATTTTGACTCATCACAGCCAGTCACACCTTCCTCCACACTATGCAATAATTCGCGAAGCTCCTTTTCCCCAGCCAAGAGCTGATAAGCGGCCTTACAACGATAGCCCGGAGCATACTTCTCATCGCAGTAGTAACGCTTCCCTTTCTCCCTCCTCGCACAAATATCAACACTAGTGAGTTGTTTGAATGTGATGGTGGTTAATTTGGGTAGAGGAGAGGAAGCTTATGATGAAATTGGGAAAGAAATGACATTGGAAGGGTTCTAAGTCAAGCGTTTTTGAATTGGGGAGATCGAGTTCAAGGTTCGATTGGGAATGAATCAGGTCGAGTGCTGAATGAAGTTGGGATGATTCCTTGAGCTCTTAAACAGGCCTTAGGTCACAACATGCTTCTATTCATGTATTTTGGCAATAGACACAACTTGAATGTGTGAAGTGGGTTGGGCCAACAACAACTCACATTCTAAGTGCTCCTGGAGCCCGGTTGAGCCCATTATTTACTTAGGCCAGTGACATGGTTGCTCAGATCCTCAAATTGACACTGCTCCTCCATGGATCCTCCTTGCTTGAGCTCCTTGAGGGCAGTCTGAGGATCGTAGTTGATGTTCTTTGCAAATCGAGAATTCATGGCGTCAAAGAAGGCTTCCCAAGTGTATGAAATATTATTATTAACTCTCCATCTATACAACCTGTAAGCAACTCCAACAAGATAGAAGAAGAGCATGCAAATTCGTTGCTTGACAGGGATATCGAATGTCTCTAGGTAATGCTTAGCCTTGAAAATCCAGTCTTTGACTCCTTCTCCATCGAACATAAATAGATCGACGACTTTCAACTTGCGTGGCCACTGAGGTTCCACACCCATACTGAATGAACCTGTCACTGATTCACCAGTAGCTTGTACTGCATCACCTGACGTGATCTTCATTTTTAGATTCTCGCAAAGGAGCTTCTCTATGATTGTGAGTTGCTCCTGTGTCTCCGCAATTCATTCGTTTGCCTCCACGAGTCCAAGACTTAATGTAATCACCTCATGTTTATTGGAGAGCCTAAACTCCTCCAACTAATTCAAACAACTTTACTCTGCCATAGCCGATAATACCTCTCAACAAAAGTACCAGTTAATAATCCTGAACAAGACAATTAATACAATAGTCCAAGCACAACAGAATAAACACAGACATATAGTAGCAAACAATGACAGAATATATAAAAGAATGAGAAGAATGGGTGTGAATTGTATATCTAAAGTATGTGTATGGTAATGGCTTCCCTTTTCGAGCAAGGAAGACTCCTCAATACAAAATAGTATTACCTGCAAGCCTTTTATGATTTACTATTCTCTTATTTATTTTCTCTCTCCTTTAAGTTTGTTACATAACTAAATATGCTATTCTCTCAAGCAATATTCCTCTGCAACACATTCAATTCATGCTTTATAATTCTCATTCACACTTGTTGGCTCTTCTCTCTTTTGCTCCTCGGTGTTGCTGGATCCCATGTGTCGATCTTTCTCTTTTTACCCATATTCTCTTCAATTGGGCAGTGATACATGGGCATCATTCACAACTTTTTTTATATGATTTATATGGTGATTTGTTAATTTTCTAAAATATTTAAGTGATTTACACCTTATTCGATGCTTCTTTGAGTCATTGTTGCATTTTGTTTCTTATAGGTAGCATTCAGGCAAAAGATGTGAAATAAATTTTGAAAAAGAAGCTCACTATCCCTTTCTGGCAAGGTGACACTAAATGCCACATTATTGGTATTTAGCGCCGGATGACATAAACTTCCCATTTTTCTCAAGATAGGTGGTACTAAACGCCACATTACCGGCATTTAATGCCGCTTCAAGAAACCCTCACCATTTGGTTCGGCCACTTTGCCATTAAACGCCATAACCCAGCGTTTAGTGCTGAGCCCTTGGATTTGTGTGCAAGTTTTTATGGACATGTGGCGCTAAACGCCACATTACCGGCGTTTAGCGCCAAGAGTGAAGTTGGGAGTGGTCTCCATATTTGTGCGCAGATCAACAGAAAGAAAATCAATTGAATTCAAATTAAACTTTAAGATAGAAAAAAATACTATTAGGTTTTGAATTCAAGTTAGTATCCATTAGGGTTAGGAATATAAAAAGAAAAAATTGGCCCTAGGGGCTCTTCTTCGTCTTTTTTGCACTTTTCAGTTTTACGCATTTTTTGACATTTTAGGATTTTTCCTACACTATGAGCCACTAAATTCCAATTGTTAAGGTTAGAGATTCTGTTTATTTTAATAGATTAATACTATTTGTCCTTCTACTCTTGATTAATGTATTGATTTCTGTTTAAGAATTGGTTTCGTTCTTAATCCTACTTATTAGAGTATATTGAAAAATAACTCTAATTTAAATTGAATTCTTCTGAATCTTGAAAAAGTTAAATCACTGGGAATAAAGCTGGAAATCCATTTTCTCACAATTCTTCAATTATCTGTAATACGTGACATATAATCAGATTATTTCTAGTTGTTAGGGATTGCGTGGCTTATAAATAAGAATTTGAACTTAATCATTTAACATAATTGATTGATCAAGAAATTGACAGTTGATTGGGTTAGAAGAGATTGAATTGTCAAAGAATTGAAATTCAATCACGTAGAATTTGTCATGAACTAAATCTTTGTATGATCAAAATAGTTGACAATGATTGTTAATCCAAAAATTTAAATATCTCCAAAACCTTAACTCTTTTCACATATTATTCTCTCTTCTATGTTATTTGATATTTAAAACCCTTAATTATTATTTATCTAACTAGAATAATTAGTCAATTATTATTTGTTTAATCTATTAATTTTTGTCGATATTCACTCACCGTAAATTTACTATTTGATACGATTTTTGTAAAATCCATATCAGCCAAGAGTTGTGTTCGGCAACATTAAACTCCTATTAGCACATGTCAGTACTATTCTCATTAAACGATTTTTTTAAATAGTTAAACTACAAAATTATGACACATAAATAATTGCATTTTTAACACAATTTTTTTACATAAAAGTTATTTTTATAAATTTTTGTTAAATTTGCATAAACCTTTTTTATTTACTTTGCTTTAATTTTTCTAAGATCAACAAAATCGAATATTTTTTAATCATAAAAATTTCTGCTAAATGTCACAGAACTGCTCATTTTAAAAACGAAACCGATAAAAAAAATATAAATAGTTATGTTTTGACAACTGTAAACCTTTTTTAAAGTTTCAAAAATCAAGTTAGTGACCTCATCTTTATACTAGTCATTGAACAATATGCTTGTTAAGAATTAAAAACTATAGTTACTAATCAGGACGTGCGCTACTTTCTTTCATCATTTAAACAATAATTAGTGGGCTGTTCCATGTTTTAAGATGATCCGGATCATATCATAACCTGAAGCATATAATAATTAAAGAAAAATGTTAAAAAGTTAACAAAATTTATTATTTTGAATTATTATTTAATTATTAATATTTAAAAGTGTGAATTAAAAATTTATTATTAAATTATTAAATTAATGACTAAAAATATTAATAAAAAATAATAAATTCTGTTAATTTTTAAGCAGTTGAACTTTTTTTACAATAAAAAAAGACGCTTAGCTATTAAGGACGAGATTGTATATTATTAATTTATTATTAAAATAAATAAAAAATAAAAAAGAAGATGCCCTCCTTAACTATTTTTAGTAATTTACAGATCAAGTATCAATAATTGTGATTTCTTTTATAAACAGTACGTGTAATATGTGATATTTAGGCTAAATCAGCAATTTAGTTTCTTAAAAAATAATATATAGTATCAATTTAATTTATAAAAAAAATATGTGATATCCGTTATAGTGTTTTATAAAAAAGAAAGGTACAAAAAACATAACTAGCTAATACATTATAATAAAAACTATTTTTAGTAGCAAATTTTAATGATAATAATATAATAACTATTATATGTCTTATTTAATTTATATTTTTAATTTAGAATAATTATATATATATATCATTATTATTATTATATGTTATAATAATAATAATAATTATATACCTTTTATAATTATTAAAAATTTTTTACTAAAAATTATATAATTGTCGTTAAAATTTTTTAGCGACAAAACATAAGGTAACAAATATATATAATCGTGTGCGCTATAATTTATATGAATATAGGTGGGTCAATCACAAATGTATAGTGTAATGAAATGCAATGGTATTGGGCATGTTCATAATTCTAGCGGCCAGTAGCAGAAATATAATTTTCACAAAAGTTGTGATGGACCATGTTGACTAAATATTATGTATGTATGTGTGTGAAAAAAGCATACACAATAATATCCCATTATGTTGAAAAGCAAAACAGTACTTAACAATATATGCATACCCGAAAAAACGAAAGGGATGGGAAAAGAAAAGGCTCTAATAACAACATATCATTCAATCAATTTTAGAGAAAAAGTTTTTCTTGTAGAAGCACTCACACAATAAAACCAATGCAGCCACTCGCTTAGTTAGTGGTGTATATATATACATATTTATATGTCTTCCAAAAATAATGAATTTAATGATTGAAAGTAGATCATGGGAGAAACTAACAAGGTGGTGATCATATCTTTCAACCTGTAATGATAGTATTTTTTTTTTCATTTATCAATACATGCAAAGAAATTTCAATTTAAATGATTGGAACTTGTAATTAACAACATTTGCAGTATATATATATAGTATACAGATTGCGAGATTTTTTAGCTTTTTCGTTACTAGTTTTATGATAATTATTATTTTATTTTATTTCATTTTTAGTTTTTGAAGTGGATCCTTCATAAACTATTAATTTTTTTTTCCACATTTGAGATAGATTTTTTAACTCTTTAGATGTTTCTCATTTTTCTTTCTAAGAGTACTTTCTGAGAATCAAATATTTTTTAAAGATTATTAGAAAAATTAATTTTCCTTATAATATGCAAAACTTGAATTTTCTTTGTCAATTCTTATGTAAACCCTTCTACATATTTGTATTTGAATAGCAATAAAAAAATTCTAGTAAAATAGTTAATATAGCTATCAATATATAATAATTAAATGTTAATTTAATAAAAAATATAAAGGCAAAAAATTTTATATACGAAGAAATTTGAGTAATATCACAAAAAATGAGACTTTTCATATTTTTCTAAATAAAAATGTTATCTATATAAAAAAATTTAATTATTTGTATTAAAAAAATATATATTAAAAATATATTAAATAATACACATAATTATCTATAAATACATAATATAATTAATTTAGTAACTAATTTTTTGTATTCATATAATATTTTTATTTTTTGAAATATGAGAATTAAAGTGCGGAAACTACTTGCATTGTTTTTTAAAGAGAAATACTAGAGGGTTAGTAGAATTTATTATTTTTGTTCTTTTTTTGTTTAATAATAATTTAACAACATATTTTTAGTCCACACTTTAAATATAACTATCTAACTCTTTGACAAAAAAAATAAATTCTATTAGCTATCTAACATTCTTCTTTTCTAAATTTTTGTAAAAGAAACTTTTTGAAATGAATTATATTTTTTATTTTAAATTAAAAATAAAAACAATTCACTGGCTGGTTGTGAATTGTAATTTTTTTCTTCTAGTTTTTGGAAAAGCCAATTTGCTAAGACGTATTGTGTTTTTTTTTTTTGTCATAATTCACATATTTGCATTATTATTCTATAAACCACATAACCGAGAAACATATATTAAAATTAAGATAAATACTACATCGTAAGTAAATATTATCCTTTTTAGCTCGTACTTAGTTATTAATAATTTGCACTTATATTTATAAAATTTTATACATAAAAAATACATAGGTTGCATCTATATTTACTAAAATTTTACACATATAAATTAATATAGTTTGTATTTATATTTTTTAAAATTTACACACAAAATTAATAAAATTTATTTATTAAAAATAATTTAATATTTATACTGATTAAATGATAGCCAAAAATACTAAAATTTACTATCAAAAAATTTATCTAAAATTAAATTGTTTTAAATATGGTTAAAATTACCGACACACAGGCACATATTCAGAAACTGCAACAGTGGAGTGTTGAATTTCAAATCTCACTGTTACACTGGAAACCCTTACAGAAATCATAATAAGTGCACCTTGGACCTACGGTAACATTTAATAGATTGCTGTTTGTCTTTCACTGTTTTACATTCAAATTACACCTCTCTGGTGGTATAAATAAATGATGGGATGATCAAGATGAAGAAGGAGGAACAAATTAAACCCCACCTCACTATAATTGTTTCTATCAATAAAATTAAAAACTTTATTTTATGGCACAATAAAAAATAATGGAAGTGCATATAGACCTAGCAGACAAGAAATTACTGGAAATAAGGGAAAAAGGAGTTGCGGAAAAAATAATTAAAAAAATTAAAAACATATACATATGCACTCATTAAATACGTTAGGATTTGTGGATCTGGCTATAACTTTATATTTACAGGACCCATATGATGAGTTAGATAAAGGGTTATTTATTTTTTTTAATTATTTTATTTTTTACATGTAGACAAAAGGGTTTACTTCACATGGGTTGTGCTTGTGTCTTGTATGCATGTGAATGAGTGAGTGAGTGAATGAATGAATGTACCACTTACACTTACATCTTCTCTTGTCTACCATGTGAGATTATTTTGGATTAACCCCTTCTTTCATTTTTATTTATCTGTCACCAGCTAAGCAATCCACCAATGTTTCCTTTCATTTTTATTTTATATACCTCAAATTCCTTCATTTCCTCATCTATATTCTTCTTGTCGAAGTTTGTAATAATCTTTGGAAGAAAAAATAATTTTAGCCATAAGTTTTTAGTGACAACATTATGATCATTAATATTTTTAGTTAGTTTTTTTTTGTGACAATTATATATTTCGCCACTATTATCATATATTATAATGATTAATTATAAGATTTTTACGGCCACTAAAATTTTTTCTTTTTACTGATGATTGTTACAAGGTGAAAACTCAGATAGAGTCGACTTTATGTGAAATTGATAGTTGAGAGCTGTTAGATGAAAATTTTGTCAAATCAGTCAACCATCTAACGACTCTCAGGTATCAACTTTACGTGAAATCGACTGCACCTGAGTTTCTACCTTGTTACAATTGTCACGAAAATTTTTTAGTGATAAAATATAAAATTAATAATATCTAATTTGTATATTAGTGAATATTTTTATTGTTACTAAAAGTGATTTTTTTTTGTGATGAAACATATATCGCACCACTATATCTGCATAAGAACTTAATTACTAGGTAGTAAGAAAAAGTAGAGAATTTAGGGCTGAAGAAAAATTTAAAAGGGTGATTATATTGTTGATCTTGGTAGCTCCGCTCCTTTTATATACGACCTTGATTAATTAATATTCTTAATGGTGAATTATTGTTTCGAGTTAGAGGAAGCTAAGCATGACTACCGATTAAAACAATTAATGCTATATATTAGCTATTGTCTTTGATCATTCTTTTCTTTTCTAGATGTATTTATACTTTATTCGTATTCTATATATTATATAAACTGACACTATATATTTATATTTTCATGTATGTGAGACTACATATATGGAATAGTTTTCGCAATCTATACCTAACTATATGAGCTAGGAAAATCAATGAGTAAACTAAACAAAATATTCCTTCTCATATCATAGAATTTGGAATGATTATTCAATCTGCCAGTGTTGCTTGCGCCACTATATATCTTTTGATTAATTGACTTTTTTTTCTCCTTTATAATTCTTCCATACACCGTAAGTAATTAAATTCAACTTCCTTAATGATTTATAGAAGCATCCTTCATTCATCTCTTATATATATATTGAATCTTTATATTTCACTAATAATATACACCTTGAAGCTAATAATAATAATAATAATAATAATAATAATAATAATAATAATAATAATAATAATAATAATAGTAGTAGTAGTAGTAGAAGTAAAAAAAATTAGAAAGAAAGTAAAAGACAGAGAGATGCATGGTGGTGTAGAGTAAATTGGAAGCAATCATCATAGGCATGTGCAAAAGATTTGGTCGTTGGTAATAATTTTATATGTTTATTACAGATCTTACTTATAAAGATACAGTAAAAAAAAAATTTTTCTCCAAGCATTGTATCGCAGATTCATTGGAACATGGAACCATGTGCACTTAGCACGTAGGGTCACGTAAACAAATCCTTAGCGATCCCAATGCTGTACTTATAATTATTATAACTATTAGAATTTTGGTATAATAAGGATCTTAAAAGTACTAGCGAAGAGTTTAAAAGATACGTTTCTATATAAAAAATAAATTTTTAGAATTTTTAATACATAATTATAATAGCTGATTTGATTATTGATTTTTAGTGCATATATGATATTTTAGTATTCTATAGTAAATGCAAAATTGTAAAACTTATTATTATTGCTTTCTTTAAGTAAAACTGTAACAACAAAATATTTAGTGTATATATATTGTTAACTATTATCATTATGAAAAAATAGGTCTTAAAACATTATTTTCCAACCAATGTTGAAATAATACTAGGTTGCGGTGTCCCGTATTGAAATTTGTTTCAAAAAGTGATATAATTTACGTTACTCTGATCTTAACGGATAAATGATAATAATAAAACCAAAATTATTAATTAAGTCCACTGTTTTCCATTGTTAACCTTAATTTGTTTACCTTTTTCTGTTCACAGTATCCTTCGATTCGAGGACTAATTTATCGCGAATTTTACCTTCATTTAAGAATTTGTTGTTGGTCAATAGGTTACTACATGCATAAGGTAGGATTCGAACTCCCAATACTTACTTAAACGGACGAGTAAGTTGACCACTTGACATTCTCAAATTGGTTTAACTTGTTTCCTAATTGTTCTGACAATTCTGTTATATATCCGTTGGCATTTGCTAACCCTAATTAGAAAGCACGTTTACATAAAAGGTTAAAAGAAGGTGGTCTGTGCTTGCTCACTAAAAATGGGCCCCAGTGGGCCATAGGAAAGAAAGCACTCAAAAAGCCCATATTGAGCAACGTAGGGTGGAGGGGCCCATTCATGTGCCCACAAGCAAGAAGCTATAAGTTAAAATTGAAGGAAAGAAATCCTTAAAAGTAGTAATTCATTTGCTTCGTCAGGAACTATCTAGGTTTGAAATTTGGTTAAGACTAAGTAATAGATAGAAATTTTTAAAAGTATTATATATTTATATGTGTAAATTACATATTATGCGTGAGTTTGTAAAATTTTAATACTTAAAATTAAAGACGGTCTAACTCATCTGGAAAAATAAAAAAACTACTATGTAAAAAATAAACATATCCTCTCAAGTCCACTTCTTGTCTTTTAATTTCTTTTTTTTTTCTTTCTAAATATAACAATAATGTTATATAACTTGTTTTTATCTTATTGGCTAATTTAATAATGGTTTCAGTTTACTTGTCTTTTAATGTCTTTCTATTTTATTTCTCTACTCATTTTTCATTAAAAAAACATCGATTTTCTCTATATCATCTTTATGATGATAACAATCAAAATTATGACAGAAGAAGAAAATAATAATAAAAATGATAATTATTTAAAAAAAACTAATTTTACAAAAATAAACAAAATAAAATATTTAGAATAAAAATAAAACATTTCACAAAATTATAAGTTAACCCTTTGCAAATTGAAACAATACTTCTGGCTTGTTATTTTCACTCATCATCCACTTATGTGACGTAAGCATCAAATGGATAATTGGATAAGCATGTGGCAATGGACTTTAGTCTCTTTTATACAAGTAATTGTTGTCTCTCTCTCCGTTCGTTATCAAAAAATAACGGACCACGATGGAAAATAACAAAACGAATTCCAATAATATATCTATTCAGCATCAAAAGAATTTGATATCAACCATTAATCCAAATCGGAGCGCAACAAAGCTAAGATTGAGAAGATGAACAGTATATATAGCTGCTAGCTAGTGATGGGAACCTAAAAAAAGAAATAAAGTTCCAAATAAAAGATATATAAAAGCAACAAAGGTGTCACTATTTTCAGCCACGTCTAACTTTAGTGCCGCCATTGCTCATAGCTTTCTTTATCTTTATTTTTAGATTCATCATTGTTTCACAAATGTTGGTGAAATTCATTAAGATCATCAACAGGAACATAATGTTATAGTATTGGTCATATCAAAGTATAATAATTCTGAACAAATAGAATTATTATTAGAGGAGTGCTACACATACAAGTTTTTTTGACTTACAAGTCTTACAAGTTACTAGACCTTTTAATGCGTTATTCAACGTTTCCTGTTTTCAAAGCGCTACACTCAGAACGGTTCTTCTTCTTCCTCTTCCTCTTCCTCTTCCTCTTCGTCTTCTTCCTCTTCTTCCTCCTCTTCCTCTTCTTCTTCTTCTTTGTTTTTTTTTTCGATTTTCATGGTTTTTGAAATCAAGCTTTGAAATCGTTTTGAAGAAGAAGAAGCAGCAGAAGATGAGGAGAAAGAGAAAGAGTTCTGAATTATGCAACGAATTTTGGTTTGGGTGTATTTCTTAAATACTTTGGGTGTATTTTTTGTAATCCTTTGAGTATATTTCTGTAATCCTTTTGGATTACAGAAAATACACCTAAAGGATTTAAAGAAATACACCCAAAATTCGTTAAAATACATCTTATGCATAATTCAGAACTCTTTCTCTTTCTCCTCCTCATCTTCTACCGCTTTTTCTTCTTCAAAAACGATTTCACCATGAAAAATCGAAAAAACAAAAGATAAAATAGAGAGAAAAGAACATAAATAAAGAAGAAGAGAAAGACGATGAAGAAGAACGTGCAGAAACGAAAGAAAAGGAGAAGAAGAAGAGTAAGAGGAAGAAGAACGTGCAGCAAGAAGAAGAAGAAGAAGGAGAAAGAGAAGGCAAGAAACGAAAGAAAAGAAGAAGGAAAAGATAAGAGGAAGAATAATAGTTGGAAGCGTATTTTGAGCGTTAATTTTAATTGAACTTGTAAGACTTACAAGCCTTAATCACTTGTATGCGAAGAATTACTCTTATTATTATTATTATTATTATTATTATTATTATTATTATTATTATGGTTAATATAATTTTTAAGAAAACTTCAAAAATATTACTACAATTAAAGTCATATACTTTTACTATTTAAAATTATTTTTTAATTTGAAAGAAAAAATATCCGACTTTAATTTTAAAAATAACTTTTAAGTGTTACAAAAATTATTGCATTTACATATCACCATAACTATGATAACAATAATTATCATAAACTTTACCATATATATGTCCATACAATATACTAAATAAATTATGAAAGCTGGTTATACTTTAATTTGCAAGTATTAGGTACGGTTGTACCACTAATTTTACATATATAATTATGATAAAAAATATTATTTATACACCAAAATCAATGACTAAAATTAACCATTATGTATTTCTAAATATATACATATATAGTTTATTTTATTTTTAATGTGTATTTTGTATTTCAGTGTGTATTCTATACTAGTAGCTGATTTTAGTATATACCTAATATAGTTGAATTGAGATATAATGATAAATTACCATATAAGAAGAAAAATATATAAATGTAAATAACTAATGAGGATAAAGTAAAAATAAAGGGGCAGTAAACGAAAACTTTATCAAAAGAAAAAAAGGTGAGCTCAAAATCTATAAGGTTATATTTTAGAAAAGTTTGTTATGTTTATCACACCGTATGCTAGTTTGATGTGCATAAAGTGGGTGGAGATAAGGGCTCAAAGATAATGATTTCATGTGCTTACTACTAAAATCACATATTACCCTCCATAACTTAATCATGCGCATGCAATCTATGAACCAAACACCAGAAAAGACCTGTGTGATTTTTCATTTTTCCGATTCATGATTGAACCAAGCACTTCACATGGATATGATTTCTTCAATCTGGTAGAAATCACTTTCTCATTTACCAAACCAACTTATATTCAATAAGGACAAAATGCCACCATTACATTCGTTTTTCAAAAGTTTTGAATAGAGGAAAGGATCTAGCCATCCACCCCAAATCTCCAATTAGGAAAATAAATGAATTTTAAAAAAAGAATAGTGTAAGAAGATTTGAACCCGGTTCACTTTTCAAGTGTGGTGTACATATATGCCACAAAACCAAGCCTAGCAATGCAATTATAATATTTTTTTTAAGATAACAGAGGAGTTATGATACCCGTGTCACTAAAAAAACAAGGGCAAGAGCCCAAAAGGGAGAAAACTTACCAAAATGAGTTTTACTGTTCCACATCAAAATTGGATTTAAAATTACATTGGACAATCCACCATTCTACCTACACAATCATATACCTTCAACGGATAAAATGCTCCCTCCACTTTGATAAGATTCAAATCCTTAGACATAAGATCTCTGTCCAAATTCTCACCTAACAATTCAAATCCATCCTAGAGTGGTAAATTCCAATAGCTTTCTTCAAAGCCATACATTGAAACTATCAATTATTCAAGTCCTGTATTTGTTGAGATTCTCACTCTAAATAGACAAGCAAATTTCATATAGAGAGGAAAGCAAATTCACTTTGACTACAAATGATCGATGATGACAGCTATTTCAAAAACTAAATGAACAGAGTCACAGAACCCAAAACTATTAATAGTTATAAACAAATTAAACATAAACTGATCTAGCATAACAAATAAAGAAATATCATCTTGAATATACCTATTCTGTGGAAAAGTCATACATATCTAGATCCAAATAATTTATACATATATGCATAATGGAGTTTTATTAAACATTATCATTACATATTTATAGTTTTAGCCAGGGACTCAGTTAACATATACATAGCCATATGCAACTAAACAGCATAATCCACATCCATGCAAGTTTTTTTTTCCAATCTCACCCATCTCTGCATCAGATTAGAGGAATAATTTGAGTAAACAAGTGACACCTTCACTTATCTACATGATTATATCCTTTGCTTTGAATTTACAATACTAACAAACAAAATATATAATAATTCCCATAAGTGTAGAGAAATTAATCCATCAATTTACATCATGTTTCAAAGGTGTCTATACTTGTATAAGAGGAAATGAAGACACAAAACAAGTATCTAATTGGTAAGATAAATAAAGTCCTGTTTTGTTTTGAAATTTTTCTATTTTAATTTATGTTTTGGTTGTTTTTCTTTCTTGTCTTTCCTTTTTTAAGATTTAATGATAAAAAAAAAATCTGGTGTTCATTGTTGTATTCACAAAGATCTAAAATCAGGAAACAAAATACAGACAGTGTAGGCAGGAATTTAACCCAGAAAGATCCAAAGCATGGCAAATTTATTGAAGGCAGAAAAGTTGAAAATATAGCTGTGAAATTATGTATAGTAGCAAACTCTAAATTATAAGTGATCATCAATGAAAATTTTTCACCCCTTCATCAACGAAAATTTCACCCCAATCAACACATGCCCAAAAGGGAAATTATTCTTATTATTCCCCCTGTCTCATCTTGTAAACTACCTAATGCTGTCAAAACCTTCGATGAAAAACTACTATAAATCCCAGAAAACATAACCTATCCTAATAAAAAAACATGATAATCCAATTCGAAATGTAATTGGCTGTTTGGGAAATAGTAAAATTAACAGTAAGAACAACTTTTCTGTATTATAAACATGTCACACACATCCATCCTATTTAAGTCTATTAAATTGCAATATTTATAAGGGTATTAATTGACCTTAAAGAGGAACATATATACAAAAGAACTTTTCAAGAAAAAATTTCTAGCTATTCCAGCAGAGTGTGATATAAGATGAAGAAAATACATAGAAGAAAACTCAAGCATCAATTTGATTATATTGACAAGATTCCATGTTTAGCTTCTGAAGCATTTGAAAATATAAGTCTTCCAAGCTTCAATTATCAGTCTGCTAGATGCTGGTAAAGCTAAAATACCCTATGGAAGAGATATTTAGAAAACATACAGATAAAACAAAACCAAGCTATCTGCTAAATTATAATTAATACTCTCATTTTATTCCTTTTTTCCAAAACAGAAACATTCTTACATTCTTGGGCAGCACATAAATGAACAAGAAAGAGTTTCCCAATAGGGAGAGCAGAAATAGTTTCAAGTTTCTTTATGGGGAAAAAAGGATGAATAATATACAAAGCCGTTACACAAAAGTCAGTACAGACAATATCTAATATTTGAAAAAAAAGTAAAAAACTTAGATATTACATCATAAAATATTTCAGGTATTTCAGCCACCTAGTATTTAAATACAGGGAACAAAAAATCTCAGCATACCCTAATCACCCAGTATTTAAATACAGGGACCAAAACCTTAGCAAAGCCTAATCATTGTGCAACGCCCACCTAAGTTTCCAAATTAACAATTTTAAACACTACAGGCAGGAAGGACAATTAATGATTTTCCAAAGTACCCCTATTACTTTCAACCAAATAAACCACAACTTACTGAAAGACAGTAATGGAAAAAAAAGAAAGAAAGAGGGGAAAAAAGAGGAGCACCATACAGACAGATAATGCAATTGCCATAAAAGTTGCAAGACTGTGGACCTAGTTAAAGCCAGCGCCGATTTCCTTCCGTTTCAGTTCTAAAGCGATGCGTTCGTTCTCAAGCTTCATCCTTTCATTTTCCAGACTCAGTTTCTCCAACTCCCGGTCCTTCTTCTTACTAAACCTCTGCCACTTTAATCTCTGTTTCTCTAGTTCCAACATCTCAACCTGTATCTGTAGCTTTTGTTCCTCAAGCTGAAGCGAGCGAGATTCAAACCATTGCTTTTGAAACCAAGCTGTTCGCACGCTTTCGGGTAAACCTTGATTCACATCGGATTGGACCATCTGTCCATGGGGATAAGAACTTTTGCTGTAGTGCTGACAATTTAAAGAGTTACCAAAACTAGTAGAATCTTCTTGGCAGTGTCCTTGTTTCAATTTCTTCATAGACCCGTATGCTCCTCTACTATCTCCATGGGAAGTATAGTTCTCTTCGAAGTCATCATGATCATCGAATTCGGCATCTTGATCATCTTCGTCATGATCATCATGATGGGACTTTCTCAAATCATCATTATCATGATCATCCCTATTTCGAAGTGCTAACTGCAGTGAACGCTGCAGCGCAGGATCATGGGGTAAATGCAGCCTATTACCATTATGGTAAGAACACATCTCTTCATAGAAGAGGTGTTTCGAGCTTAATATTTTCCGAACATCATCCTTTTCCTTCTCAGAAAGATAATCTATTACATCCAAAAGTGTGGGATTCTCAACAACCTGACAAGAAGTGCCCCTTCCAAGCATATCATTAAGCTTCTTATACCTTTTATTAAGATCATTAAACTTATCCTCACACTGCTGAGGAGAAACATGATAACCCCTTTCGGCCATGACCTTAGAAACAGACTTCCACTTACCTTTCTTCTGTAGGACGGCAAATCTCCTTCTTCCTCCACCACCGCCGTCCGAACTTCCATCCTCTCCTATGTAAGAAACAGCTGTTATGAGAAGCCTTACCATCTTATCAGTCCACTTCACTCGCTGCCAAGGCGATCCCTTTTTCCCTCTACCAGCTTCATGGTGACCATCACCACCTTCTTCATTAAAGCTCGGCTCATCTTCCTCGCTTGCCGAGTTTTTGCTTCTTTCTCCCTTAGCAAAGTCTGTCAGCGAAATGGTTTGATCACAGCCCTGTAAGTTCCCCATTGTAAGTGGAAAACCCTCATGAACCGAGGACCCTTGCCGCGGAAGATTTTGATGTTGTTGATGCATGGTATGAGGATGCTGTCCCTGGTGATGAACCCGAATCGAACCGGGCAAATCAAAACCACCAAAAGAAGCCCCACCTTGCATCAAACCTCCCTGTGACAAATTTCCTTCCATTTCTTCTCCCAAACAACAACCTCAGATCACACCAATAACCCCATTACACCTCAAATCCTACTTCATGCCCAATTCTTTAGAAGTTCCTTTCAATTAATATGCAGATCAAATCATACAAAAAAACATGTATATTCAATTCCAAATCTATTATCCCTCTAGATCTTCAGGCAAAAGCAACCCTCAATCTATTATCCCAAAATATAATCTCAGATAAACCAATATTCTCTATCAACAAACTCACATGGCAAAAAAGCGAGGGGCTTCAACTCATAAATAGCATCCCAAGAAGTAAAGACTAAAAAGGGAATGCTCAAAACACAGTAACAAGAGAACAACTAGAAGTAAGAACTGAAGAACATAACAAGGGAAGCCCAAGCTTACTTATCTGCAATGAACAGCACCAACCCAGAAGCAAAGAAATGAGCTTTTTGCAACCAACCGCAGAATCCGGAGCTGAAGATCACAAGAAGAATCTCCTATCACAAGTAGGAGACATTAAGAACCCTAGCGAAAAAAGTGGGACACAAGATACTCCTTTTTTTTTTTTGGTTCAGATGAATTGTATAATTCCTAATCTAGATATATCACATAACATATTCATATACTTTTCACACATTGACCACACGTTACAGAAATAGCTAAGAGATTTTTTATTTGTTGAAGAACAAAAGAAGAAGATGGACAACATGAGAAAAAGCGTGTGCTTTCTCACTTCTCACTTATATGAATTTAGTTTCTACCTATTATTAAAATTAAAGTACTTATTTTGTATCACATCTACAAAATAATTAATCTTCTTGATTAATTCACTTACTCACTTAATTAAGTACCAGATAATAATTACTTGACCAATAATAAATTTTCAAATAAAATTAAAATAAATCGGAAAAGTGGGGCTTGTGGCAAGCTCGTTTGATAGTTGCAAATACGTAAGAAGACGCCAAATGAAAGAACCTTTAACAGGTTCAATGTATGCTAAGATCCTGTGGGGTCCACCCAACCAAAGTTGATGTCACAATTGAATACTCCTAAACCGTATATTATTGGAGATAATGCCAAGCACATCATAGTCGGCACAATTTAATACAAATTTTCATGCTTTAATTTAATATTTAATCCTTCTTTTTCTTGCAACTTGGCGGTCTAATTGAGGCAGATCTATCTAACTAAGCACAAAGAACAAGCTCAGGTTCATGCATCTTATGTCTTTTTAATTTAATTAATTAGTAATTTAATATATCCACTCTCCAATATATCATGAAAGGGCCCTCTGTTTTTTCCAGCAATATAGTAACTTGTCAATATAGTAATAGTAGTATTGGAGTAGAGTGTGGGTGTGAACATAGGGTTTTAAAAGTAATCTTCACTGATTTCTAGATAATGACAAATGTGTCACATTTTATTATATAGTTGAGAACAATATAGAATGTTCAAGTTGAAATATATTATTGTAACCCGTATATACACAATGAGTACTGGAAATGTGCAAAGGAATCATGTGGGGTTCAATTATACAAAGTTTGCTGACTCAGTGACTCTTGGAATGATTCATTGCCCATACGTTTATCAAATTTGTATAATTGGAACATTATATCGGAATATGTTGCAATATTCAATTCTTGCTATTTTGTAGCCAAATTGTTTTAAATAAATTGAAGGGCTGAACAGAAACTACTAGAGGTATAGCGATTTCTAAATGATATACATGTTATATAAATCAATGCTAGGTATAACAGTTTATGAGAAAATGATAGATAGTATAATCGCTATAACAGATTATGTATATGTAGATTATTTGTGCGTTATTGTTATCTAATTTTTTCGGATGGATCAAAGTAGAGTAATTAGAATGATCTTAAATTAATTTGTTATTAAACAAAATTCTAAAGAAGGTAAAATAACGCACTATTACGCAACACCATCTTCGATTCTTAGTTTAATGATTTTTTTTCTTATTTGATAAATAATCATATTATTATTTTAGTTGTCAAATATTAATTATAATTATCTTTAATTTTGTTAAAAAATATTGATATCGGTCTAATTATTAAATTTTACATTTTTTTAGATTCTTTTATAACATTAATTTAAAACTCTTTTAACCACTCCACCTTAACCTATCTGAGAGATTTGGATAATAATAATGTACAAATAATTCACATATGTATAATCCGTTATAAGATGCCAGAAATTAAATTATGTTACCTATTATTTCTTTGCAAACCACTATACCCAGCAGCAATTTATATAATATGCATATCATTTAAAAACTGTTATACCCTCTAGCAGTTTTTGCTCAATTCTTTTTTCCACAAAATTCATGTTATTTTTTAGCAGATTACATTCTATTTAAAAACTACTATATTATGTATATATAGATATAGAAAAATTACGAATACATTCTGTATTAAAAAGCTATAGTTTAATAAATATAAAATTTCAATCAATTTATTTAAGTAACTTGCCTTCTTTTTATCGAATTCAAAAAAAAAAATAAACAATCTAATCTAAATACATCGTAACTTTTTAAAATTAAATCTAATTTACAATAGTCATTATCATTGATTTTAACTTTAACCACTCGAATAACTATATAAATAGATAAATTGATTATCTTCATTTATTCAATGCGTACATTTTTTTTATAAATAAATCGTAATTATAGTTTTTTTTTTGTCAAATGAGTTAGATCTTTAATCCTAAACATTACATTATTACGATAATAATTACATCTTAGACACACGAGTTCCTAACAAGAGTTGCAATGCCTAAAAACTTTTATATAAATTTTTTTTAACATCATCTAAGTCCAACAATTAGAACCGCACTCAAAACCCGACCCATCTAATTTGGTATTCATCGCCACCAACAATTTTATGTTGAATTTTATTTGCATGTCATTTGAATTGTCTCCAATTTTATACATTATATCACAAATTTATATATATTATCTACTTATATACCTAATATTTTTTAAGAGTTTTTATTCACGATTTGATTTTGTTAAAATTTGAATTTAAGTATAACATATTAAGACTCAACTTTTTTTAAAATGGACGTTCTTGAAAAATAGTACTAATTTTTTTAGGACCAAACTCCTTTCTCCTTATCCGTCTGTTAGGGCATAAACTCAAACTTCAGTAGCCACAATAAGTGTAGTGCATAATTCCATTATTTTTCAACTAAAATCGTGTTTTTCCAACGTTGTAGTGCATAACAATGTCGTCTTAGTGCTGTTGTTCCAACATTCTTGAAATATGAAAGAAATAGAGCATGAAATTAAAGAGAAAAATATAAGAACAAGATCAAATGCAATAGAAGAGGAAGAAGAAATCTTGGAATACGAAGAAGAAGACATAGAGGAAGGTGTAGAGAAATGCAATCACAGCCTAGTAGAAAAGCTGGTGACAGACAAAAACATCAATCTAACATGAGTCCAAACGGCTATGTTCGACATTTGGAGAAGGCCAGAAGGCTTTAAGATGGTAGAGATCAAGCCAAAACTTTTTCAGTTTTTCTTCATAAGGAAATAGACATGAGAAGAGTTCTGAAAGGAAACCCATGGATGTTTCGAAACTCATGGCTACTAATCAGGAAATGGGAAAGAGGAGCAAACCCAGCAGAAATGAATTTTTCTAGAACAGAAATTAAATTTCAAATATGGAACATGCCAGAGCATTGCAAGACAACAACTTTAGGAAGAAAAATTGCTGCTAGGGTGGAAGAAGTTATGGAATGCAATGTATTTTCAGCGGGTCCAAGAAAAGGAAACTTTCTTAAAGCATCAGTCATGATAAAGATAGAGGATCCACTGAAAGAAGGCTTAAACATGGGGAGTAAGCGAGATAGTTTAACAAAGGTGGAGTTCAAATATAAAAGGCTGGCCACATTTTGCTACTTTTGTGGTAGGATCGGACATGATGTAGCAAACTGTGAGATAACAGAAGTAGAAGAAGAGCACATCAGTAGTTCAAAAAAAGGGTTGGGAGCTTGACTATGAGCAGATATAACAGGCAATAAGGTGGAGCAATCGGCAGAACAAGAGAAGCCAACCAAAACGGGAGACAAAGAAACTGAGAAAGGAACGTAACAAGGAAAGGGAGAGGTGTTGGAAAAAATGGCTAAGTTAACTATGAAGGAAAAGAGCCAGCAATGCATAGAATACAAGGAAGGAGGCAAAGTTTCAAACAAGGAGAAAATGCCATATACATCAAACAGAAGAGGCTAAAACTATTACCATCGAAGAGACGAATAGAAAGGCTACAAATCAGGGAGAAGAAGATGGAGAAAAAGGAAAGAAAGTAGATTAGGAAATAAAAGAACAGAAGAAGGACAAAGAAAAAATAGAGGAAGAGGAGGAATCTCAACTTCAGAAAAATCAAAAGAAATAGAAGAGGATGGCAAGAGAAGCACCACTAAGAATAACATGTCAGGAAACTAAAGTGCCAGAACAAAATAAAAAGAGAAAAGAAGAAGACATAGAAATGGAAGATAGGGAGACGGGAGGCAGCAGTAAACGCTACCAAGCAAGGAGCAAAAATACACAGGCAAAAGCTGCAGGGCAGCCCTGCCAAATCCGATGAAGATAATTAGTTGGAACTGTCGTGGGCTTGGGAACTCATGGACAGTGAGAGTTTTGAACAAGCTCTTGAAACAGAAAAATTCCAACCTCGTTTTTTTAATGGAGCGAGGAGAAATATTGACGAATTAAATCGTATTAGAAATAGAGGAGGAATGGAAAACATTATGGGGTTTGATTGTGAATGGAAAGGAAGAAGTAGAGCGGGAGGTTTGACGGTTATGTGGGATAGCTCTATTTTTTTGGAAGTATTATCTATATCTTTGAATTATATAGACATGAGGGTAAAAATAGTAGAAGCTGGACAACAATGGAGGATTACGAAGTTCTATGAGAATTCGGATGCAGCCAACAAGCAAAAATCATGGGATCTCTTGAGCTTTCTTGGTCAATCTCAAAACATGCCATGGTTGGTGTTTGGAGATTTTAACCAAATCTTGAAATAGAAAGAGAAGACAGGGGGATTGCCAGTTCTTATAGCCAAATGAAAGACTCTCAAGAAGTACTACAAATAAATCAGCTGCTAGACTTGGAGTTTGTGGGACACTATTTTACGTGGACAAACAACCAACCGGGAGACATGAACATTCAAGAGAGACTCGACAGGGCAGTTGCAACAATTGACTGGAAGGAAGATTTCTTAGAAACAATTGTAAGGCACTTACAGAGATACAGATCAGATCACTGTCCACTCTTAATTGATGTAACAGGTCAAGAGAACAAAAGAATGAGGAAGAGGCCAAATATCTTCAAATTTGAAAAAATGTGGCTTCAAAACCAAGAGTGTAAAGAAGTAATATCCAAGGGCTGGTCGGGTAGTGCAGAACATTTAAAATGGAAGCTGGAAAATTGTGGAAGAAAGCTACAACAATGGAAAAAACAGAATTTTGGACAACTATCAAAGAAGATCAAAGAGAAGCAGGATTCTATAGAGCATCTCACAACCCTCCCGCAATCTAAATCAACCATCATAAGACTAAAAGAGACACACACAGAGTTAGACGATTTGTTGTACCAGGAAGAGATTAAGTGAGAACAAAGATCTAGAGCAACGTGGCTTAAAGCGGGGGACAAAAATACTAAATATTTTCATCAGAAAGCATCACAAAGGAACAAAAGAAATCATATAGAAAGTATTACTGATGATGCAGGAATTCCTTTTGAAGATGAGGAGAAAATAGAGAAAATTATAGTGAACTTTTATGAGGAATTGTTCAAGACCGAAGGGACGATAGAGGAAGAATAAGTGGTTGCAGTGGTGGGAGGCAGAGTCTCGTAAAAGACTTTTAATATTTTGGAGGACGACTTCACACGAGAGGAAGTCAGAATAGCTTTAAAGCACATGCACCCAACTAAAGCTCCCGGATCGGATGGAATGTCGGCACTCTTCTACCAAAGGATGCGGGATATTGTGGGAGAGGAAACTTCCAAGTGGATCCTTAACTGTCTAAATGGGGAGGGAGACTTTGAAGGGATGAACAATACCTTTTTTGTCTAATCCCCAAAACAAAGACCCCAAAGCACACTAGAGAGTATAGGTCGATATCTCTTTGCAATGTGATTTTCAAGCTAGCAACAAAGGTCATTGTGAACAGACTAAAGCAAATTCTACCAAAAATTGTGGGAGAGTACCAAAATACCTTTATTTCGGGTAGATTAATTATGGACAATAGCTTAATGACTTTTGATATATTCCACTATATGAGGAGAAAGGTAAACAGAGCAAAGGATTTTGTGGGCATAAAGTTAGATATGACTAAAGCATATGATCGGACCGAATGGAGTTTTCTCTTGGCGGTTTTCATGTCTATGGGATTCCCACAAAAGTGGATGAAACTAATAAAAAATGCATCAACTCAGTGTCTTTCAAAGAGTTTCAAAGAGTACTTATTAATGGTTGTCCCTCAAAGAGTTTCAAACCCACTAGAGGCATAAGGTAAGGGGATCCCCTTTCCCCATACCTGTTTATATTATGTGTGGAAATATTCTCGGATCTCCTTATCAAGGCTTAGGAAAGGCAAGCGATTTAGGGAATAAAGATAGTTAGAAATGTACCCGAAATATCACACATTTTTTTTGTGGATGACAGCATTCTCTTCATAAGAGCAGCTGATCAAGACATCACTGAAGTGAAGGAAATTCTACAAACATACCAGTTAGCTTCAAGCCAAAGGATCAATTTAGATAAATCGAAAATCTCTTTAGCCAAAATGTGCCTCCTCTCAAACAGATGCTTATCCAAGAATGGATTTTAATGATTAAGGCAGTGGAAAACCATTTAAAGTACTTGAGAATTCTAACTTTATTAGAAGATCTAAGAAACAAATCTTTGATTTTGTCCAAGATAGAATTTGGAAGAAGTTGAAGGGATGGAAGGAGAATAGCCTTTCCAAAGTGGAGAAAGAAGTTCTTATAAAATTAGTCGCTCAAGCAATCCCTTCATATATTATGGGTTGTTTCAAAATGCCCAAAAGCTCATGTCATCATATAGAGAGCATGATTAGTAAATTTTACTGGGGGAGCAAAAATGAAAAAAGGAAGGTGCATTGGGTTAGATGGTCAAAATTGAATTTGGCAAAGCAAGAAGGGGGGCTAGGATTTAGAAGCTTTAAAGCTTTTAATCAAGCACTTTTGGCCAAAACAAGGATGGAGATTGATTAAATTCCCTAATTCACTAGCAGCAAGGATATTGAAAGCCAAATACTACCACAAAAAATCTTTTCTCAAGTTAGTTATAGGAAACATGCCAAACTACACTTGGAGAAGTATTTGGAATGCTAACTGGGTTCTAAATCTGGAAGGCTTGTGAAGGATTAGTAATGGCAGATCAATTAGAATAAAGGAAGACTCATGGCTTCCGAATCAAAACGGATTCAGAATTTGGAGTACCTGCTCGAGTTTTGATTCGGAAATCAGGGTGGAACAACTTATTGATCAGGAAACTATTCGATGGAGAAAGGACATCATCAAACAGAATTTCTTTCATTTTGAAGCAGAACAGATACTTAACATTCTTCTAGACCATAACTAACAAGAAGACTACTACTATTGGAAAGAATCAAAGAATGGAGAATATGAGGTTAAGAAAGCTTACCACCTCATCCGCTCTCGGCCACAAAACCACGCTCACTCCAGCAAGCAGGAGCACCGGAATAGATTTCTTTAAAAGCTCTTTTAGAACACAAAAGCATTGAACCGCACCCTTAATTTCATATGGAGATTGTTAACATCATCCTTGCCAACTAAAATTAATATTAAAAAAAAGTGGTATCACATGCACATCACTTTATCCAAGATGTTGGAGAAAGGAATAGACAGAAGAACACATATTCAGAGACTATATCTAGGCATAATGATTTTGGGTTGCTAGTCCTTTCAACCTCCAAACAGAGACAGCACAGAACCACCTAATTGGAGCTTGGATTGAAGAATCACTAAACCAAATCGAAAAGAGAGAAAGAGGTCTATTTCTTGAATGCCTACATGCAATATGGTGAGAAGAAACAAATTAATTTTTGAAGATAAAGAAATAGACATACAAAAATTAGTGAATAGAGCAAATCTTAGATACCAGGAATTCACAGCCATGTCAAGACAGACAAAAAACTTCACAGCAAAGCCACCACAAGAGAGTCGCAGTTCAATGTGTTGGATGCCGTCGGAGCCAAATCTCTTTAAATTGAATGTGGATGCAGCAATTTCAAAGGAAGGACCGAATGGTGGAGGAACAGTTATTAGAAATTTTGAAGGAAAAATTATGGTTTTAGCTACTTGGTTATTTTCAACCACATTTATAATTGAAGCGGAAGTCACAGTTTGCCTTTTGGCCTTAACTTAGCCTTGGATTGTTGTTTTTTTTATTTAGTTTTAGAAGGAGATAACGTAGATGTTATTAGAGCCTTGAAGGAGAATGACATTCACATAAATTATTTTGAAACTTTAGTGTCAAATTATAAAGATGTTTTAGATAAATTTAAACTTATTTACATTTCTCATGTAAAAAAAGAGGGAAATAGAGTAGCCCATGCTTTGGCCAAATTAGCTCTGACCCAACTAAATGTTATATGGTTGGAAGAGGCTCCTAAACATGTAACTAATTTGGTCCATTTGGATATTTTGGGTTCTTCTATTTGAATACAATTTATTTCCTTTCAAAAAAAAATACAACATATTAAGAGGCATACTAATATGTCATTTCAACTAAATTTTAGCTGCCAACATATATCTTTCTTTTTTTTTGACAAGGTAAATAGGTAATTTTCATTCATGAATAAGACCCATAATATTTAAATAGGCTAAATTACATATAAAGGAAGATGCATCTTCTATCCACACTGTATTTAGATTAGTAAGAGCCAATTGAGCCAATTTATGAGCTACCCTATTACTATTCCTTTTTACATGAGAGTACTCTACTGATCTAAGGCTATTAGCTAAACTTAAACAATCACTAATAAATGAACCAAAATAATTTTTAAGGACTTTTTTTTAAGACTTTGAATGACTTCAACATTGTCACTCTTAATTATTACATCAAAAAAGCAACATTCACAGGTCTTTTCTAAACCCATAAGACATGCAAGTACTTCAGATTCATGAGATTAAATAGATAAGAAAGCTTTGCATGTGGATGCCATCAAAATGTCTCCATTAGTGTCTCTAACTATCACACCAATACCCAATACTCCATCATCAATACTAGCGGCATCAACATTAATTTTAACTTTTGTGATGGGTGGTCTCTTTCAATTTTTAGTGCTTGTAGTTCCACGAGGTGATTCTACGATTTAGGATTTAGGGTTTAAGAACACAAAAGGAAAAAAAAAGATACAAGTTAGCCTAATTGACTCAACAAACACAAACAAGGAGCTGCCAAAAATAAAAACCAAAACCTGAAAGAGACAAGTCAGACAAAGACCTGCGACAGCAACAAGGAAAGAGAAAAATCTGGAGGAAGAAAACCAGAAGAGGAAGATACTGCAGCAGGATGAAATGGAAGTAGAATGGACAGGGCCAAAATTAAAGAAGAGAACTTCAGAGATGATTTATACTATGACAGAGGCTGCAGGACAGCCTTGCTAGGAGCAATGAGAATTATCAGATGGAACTTCCGTGGGCTTGGGAACCCATGGACAGTTCGAGCTTTGTCAAAGCTCATAAAACAAAAAGGACCCAACTTTGTCTTCTTAATGAAAACAAGGAGAAATGAGAAAGAAATGATGAGAATGAGGTACAAGGGAGGCTTAGCCAATGTTATAGTAGTGGATTGTGAAAGAGAAGGTCGCCAAAGAACACGTGGTCTAGCAGTTTTTTGGGATAACTTCATTAGAGTGCTTATACGGTCAATGTCAATTAACCACATCGATATGGAAGTAGAGATGATGGAAACACAACATATATCTTACTTAATTGTACGCGATAGTTATATATTCTTTTTTGAAATTGTTTGATTTTATTTGGACTTAGTCTTTATGTTTCAAAAAAAATAATTTTTATTTACTTTATGTCAAATACATATTATTTACAACTAATTTGGATTGGTTGAGTGGTCAGCTTACTCGTCCATTTAAACAAGTGTCGGGGGTTCGAATCCCACCCTATGTATGCAGCAACTCATTGATAAATTAGTTCTTGACCTGTCGAGTTAGGGGATGCCGTAGGTGCAAATTAAACTCTTTATTTATTGGACAAAAACATGAAAACTTAAAGAATTACTATTCTTCACTTCAATAAACCTAATGACACCCGGCCCATCTAGCCGCTGCCAAAAACCATTATTATTTTTCGAGATTACAAACATTTACTTACTCAATTATAGGAAAAAATAATTTAATAATGCTTACAAATTATATAATTCGTACCCATGGTGGGGAAATTAGGTAAGCAAATGGTAAACAGGTTGACTAACTCAGGTTGAAGACATTGACACCACCTTAAATGCCCCATCAAAAAACTTACCTTTATTTAAGGAAGCACCTACAAATATTATCATAAAGTCAGTAATATATATAATATTAGAAACATATATGTAAATAAATTATATAATATAGAATGTATTATAAAAATATATCGATAAAAAATATATTTTAAAATAAAAAAATATGTGTATATTTTTTACTAACAAAGTGATACGTATCAATTTTTTATGTTATAAAATTTATCGATAATAAAATTTATATTGAATCTTTTTAACAAAACATTTATTTTTTATTTTATTTTTGAGTTATTCTTTACAATATTTATTATTAAAAAATTTTTTTAGTTATAACTGTTAAAATNTGAATTGAATTTTTATTTATATTAGACTAAATACTAAAGTTTTTTTTTTTTTTGGGTTAAAAAAAAACTGGGGCAAAGCCTCCACTTTCCCCGCGGCGGGTATGTCCGTCCCTGCCTTTATTTTAATGGCAATTCTCAGGACACTATTCTGAAGGGAGGCCCAGAAAATGAAGAAAGTTTCGTATGATCCTCATAACACTATAAAGTAAAGGGGAAAAAAAATTAATTATCCTGCTTCTGGGAAACTGTTAACTGAGACTTAAACCATCAATAAAATCTATCATAGTAGCAGAAATATTATGAAAAGTATGCTTAAAATAAAATATACATGAGGTGATGATAGATATTAACAATTGGTTTTAATAAGTAGTGGGGGAGATACAATCTTAGCCCTGAGACTGAGCAGCATAAAGAGCTTTGATATCCTCAACATCATCGAAGCTACCAAGGAATATTGGAGATCGCTCATGCAATTTGTTTGGAACCAAATCAAGTGCCTGTTGAACAACATTCATATATCCATCATTTCATATATAATTCAGTAGCAAATTAAATGTCAACGTTATATTAATTACCCGTTGCTTGCCGGTGAAAGCTTGGCCTCCTGCCTGTTCTAGCAAGAATGACATTGGGAAAACTTCATATAGCACACTGCACCAAATTACCACACATGCTACACTATGTCACAAATTCTCATATATTCTAAACCATTTTCTTCAACAAAATCATGGCTTTACCGTAGTTTTCCATTTGGACTCTTTTTATCACCAGGGTACAAAAAGATACCTCCATACAACAGGGTGCGATGAACATCGGCTACCATGCTATTCATTAATTCAGAAGAACTGTTACATGTACTACTTTTATTTAAGTTGAAACTGAAAATGCAACAATGTGATATCTTATACCTTCCAATGTATCTTAGAGATTTTGGTGACGAACCATCCTTTGGAAACTTGCATTTCTCCACATATCTTAAACAGAACAAGTAAGATTCATAAAATGAATGATTGTCCAACATTGCATTACCGGGCCCAAAACATTGCAATGACACTACTGGATTAATATATACTTGGTTGTGGCAGCGTCCCAATTTTTTGCATTCCCTTCATTCACAGAGTAGATCTTGCCTTTCTTTGGGATCTGATTGTTAAACCACATATCAATCAAGTAATAAACATACTACTCTATATATTTAAATATTCAAAAATTATTTATCTTATATCTTTTAATTAAATATTAATTTTTTATTTTTTTAATAAATTAGGCATCACTTTTAAATACTATAGAAATTATCTTATATTAAATATATAATCTATTTATTTATTTGTTTTTGTTTTTAAATTGTGAAAACAAAAAAAGAAGAAACTAGAAGTGGATTAATGACCCCTAATTGGAGAGGCTAATATATTACCTTAATATCAGGGTGAGTTAGAATGAATTCTCCAAGTGATGGATCTAGGGTAAAACCGTTAACACCATTTCCAGTGCTTATAACAAGCTGCAAAATCAGCAGCAAAATATTAAAACAATTAATCTGTAAAATTGAAGACGACAGGAAATTTGATGATAGCATACCGTGCAAGAGCTACCATACATACAATAACCAGCTGCCAACATGTTCTTGCCAGGTTGAAGAACGTCTTGTAAGGTTGGTTCGTGCTCATCTTTCAGCATATAGATCCCAAATATCTACAACAAGTGCAATATCAAGCTATATGTAATTACGAGGAGTGTTAGGGATCGAACAACTTCTGTGATTTGTAATCATCAAGTAACTATCAATGATGTTTTTAATAGTGAGAGATTTCATTTAATAATATGGGATTACTAACTTTTCTGGTTATATGTTGGCTAGAATTTAATAAAGTTGTTGGGGCATAGACTTTTTCTAGAATTAGACTTTTTCTTGTAATTAATTCCAGTATCAAATTATAATTAATTAGCCTACCTACCGTGCCAATAGAAACACCACAATCAATGTTGGAAGAACCATCCAGCGGGTCAAAAACAACACAGTATCTGCAACATGCAAGCAATATAAGATTCAGAAATGAGGCAATTAATAATAAACAAGAATTAATTATGATTATTAACTAACTTTCCACGCTTGGAAGGCTCGACGATAGTTGCTTGCTCATCTTCTTCAGACACCAAGATGCTCTGCAAAGAAAAAGCATAAAGATTGAAGAGAGAGATGAGTGTATGTGTTGTTATAAGGTGGTTGAGGATGCATGAGTTACCGTGCGGCCGCTGCTAACCAAAGCCTTGACGAATACATCGTTGGAAAGCACATCGAGCTTCTTTTGCTCTTCGCCCTGAACGTTGGTGTCTCCGGCGAGTCCAATAAGCTTTGCAAGACCAGCCTTGCTGACAGCAGAGCACACAAACTTGCAGCCAAGAACAATGTGGCTCAGCAGAATGGAGAAGTCACCGCGAGAGTCAGGGTGCTTCGACTGCTCGTTCAACACGAATCGCGTTATTGTCATGAGATCCGTGCGTTGAGCATCCGCGCTGTGATCCATCTTCCTTCCGAGTTCCAACCTTTAATTTGATTAATTCAGTAGCTATGTATATATAGTGTTTTAGAATGATGAAGAGATGGGGCTATCTATGGGGAATGGAAGTTGTGGAGGACACGTGGGGGACGTAGAGAGCGCCTTTCGGCTGGGTGGTGCTCATGTCGATGCAGGATAATGATTTTCGTCCTCATTCTCCATCTTCATCATTCTGTCTTATTCACATCAATCCATATCTCTATATCTATATATGCTTAAGGTTCTGCTCTTCTTCGTAGTCGTTAGTCAATCTATTCCAACACACCATGCAACATTATTTCATTTCATTACTGCTCAGTATTCACGTCACAATTCTTCCGAATTTATTATTTTTAATTATTAATTAATTAATAATATTTAAAAATAGGTAAAAACTCATGTGCAGTCGACTTTGATAGCTGAAAGTTGTTAGATAAAAATTTAGTCAAATCGTCAAATCATCTAACGGCTCTCAAGTATCAATTTCACGTTAAATTGACTGACTGAG
>NC_029780.3:116078529-116119346 GCF_000817695.3 Arachis duranensis | reverse complement strand
TAAAAAAATATTTATATATTATTATATCCAAACATCATTAATAAATAAAATTTTTTTATATAAAATATCTAAATATATAACTAATTTTTATTATAAAATTAAAAAAAATAACTCAAAAAATATCTAAATATATAACTAATTTTTAGGTGCGATTATACTAGCACTAATGCACGGATCCCATCGGAATTCCGCAGTTAAGCGTGCTTGGACGAGAGTAGTACTAGGATGGGTGACCTCCTGGGAAGTCCTTATGTTGCATCTTTTTTTTTAAACCAAAGCATCATTCTTTATCTTTTCTTAGACTTGGAAGTTGGAACCAATGAACACAAGCAAAGATATGTACCAACCGAACGGAATGGGGTTAAATAAGGGCCGTGTTGTGTGCAATTCTATGGGCTTAGGATTGGGCCTATAGATAAAAAGAAACAAATTGAGAACCCTAAAGAGGCATTTATTGGTCTTTCCAGACTCCAGAGTACTGTGTTACCCGCATGAGTTTCACTGGCTTTGTTGAATTTTAGCTGTGACTTCCTTCTTCCTTGTTCCTTCCAGCCTCTTCCATTATTGTTGCATTTAGACCCTGCCCCGCTACTCTCACACACATTCCTCTACGCTGCGTAGACTTCAAGCTTTGCTTCATCTCGGTAAGGAACAGATTCTTTCATTCTCCATCCCCCACGCCTATCCAATTCGTTCTTTGTTTTAAGCGATCTTGTTATTGATGATCCGATTCTAAATTCCCCGTTATTAGAGGAACGAGATTTCGTTTGTCCTTTTGACACGCGCCGACTCTAATTCCCGTGATAGGGGACGGAGGAGGAGGAGGATAAGAGGACGAAGGAAACCCTAACAATCGGATATGGGTAGGAAGAAGCCTACGGCACGCGACGACGATAACGTGCCTGCTGCATCACAGGGAGGCGGCAAATCGAAGAAGAAGGTCGTTGTCGACGATAATGAGTATGACATCGGTGACCTCTCCGAGGAGCCGCAGCCTGTGGCATCACCAGCTGCCAAGAAGAAGGGCAAAAAGGATAATGCCAAAGCTAAGGCAAAGGGTAAGGACGTCGAAGATGATGACGATGATGTGGCAATTAGTGCGGCTGGGGACGATGATGAGGATGAGGATGCTGGGATTGTGTTTGCTGGGAAGAAGAAGAAGGGTAAATCTAAGAAAGGTGGTGGAGGCAGTGTGTTCGCTGCTGCATCTGGTTTTGGCTTGCTTGGTGATGATGACGGTGATGGTGGTGATGATGAAGACGATGACAAATCTGGGATAACTGGTGAGGGTGGTGACGCTGAGGAGGAGGAGGACGAGGAGGCTGTGGTTAGTTTTACAGGGAAGAAGAAGCCTTCTAAGGGCTCGAAAAAAGGTGGTGGCAGTGTGTTCAGTGCCTCAGCTTTTGATGCTATTGATGATGGTGATAATGACGGTGGGGAGGAGGATGAGCTGGTGATTAGTTTTTCGGGTAAGAAGAAGCCATCGAAGGGATCGAAGAAAGGCAGTTCATTCTCTGCCTCGGCCTTTGATGATGGTGAGGAGGTGGTGGATAGTGGTGGAGGTGAGGATGAACCAGCTATTGCTTTTACTGGGAAGAAGAAGTCTTCTAAAGGTGGCAGGAAGGGTGGTGTTGCTGCATTTTCAGCAGCTAGTTTTGGTGATATTGACGATGGGGAGGAGGCTAAGAATGAAAAGGAGGAAGATGAGGATGGTGAGGACATGCCAATTACCTTCTCTGGTAAGAAAAAGAAGTCATCAAAGTCTACGAAGAAGGCTTCATTTAGTTCAGCTTTTGCCGATGAAGAAGATGATTCTGTAGCTGAGCCTACTAGAGACGGTGAGGATGAAGATGATGTTTTGGTTGCGTTTTCGGGTAAGAAGAAGTCTTCTAAAAAGAAAACTAGTGCCAAACCATGTGATGAAACTGTTGAGCCTGAGCAACCTAGTGTTGGAGTTAGTAGTGCAGATGTTGACAACAATGTAAATAAGAGTGGAGTCACTGAAACCTCCAAAAATAAGAAGAAGAAGAAAAACAAGAGTGGAAGAACTGCTCAAGAGGAGGAAGATTTAGATGCGATTCTCGCGGAGCTTGGTGAGGGCCCTCCAATAGCTAAACCTTCTGCTCCTCAATCCCAGGATGATAAAGCTCAGCAGGATGATAAGGCTCAGCCTGCTTCGGAATCAGGACCTGCTACTGATGCTGCGGGTGAAAAGGAGGGGGAAGAGGAGACAGTAGAATCAGCTGCTGCAAAGAAGAAGAAAAAGAAGAAGGAAAAGGAAAAGGAGAAGAAGGCGGCAGCAGCAGCAGCAGCAGCTGCTGGAACTGCAGTAGAAAATGAAGCTAAAGAAGTTAAGGCCGAGCCTGCTGAAGCTAAGAAGAATGATTCAAAGGCCAAAGCAGTCGACAACAAGAAAATACCCAAGCATGTTAGGGAGATGCAAGAGGCATTAGCTCGAAGGAAGGAGGCTGAAGAAAGGCAGAAGAAAGAATTGGAGGAGAGGTTAAGGAAGGAAGAAGAGGAGCGACGTAGGCAGGAGGAACTTGAGAGACAGGCTGAAGAAGCTAGACGCAGGAAGAAGGAGAAAGAAAAGGAGAAGCTCCAGAGAAAGAAGCAAGAAGGTAAACTGCTAACTGGTAAGCAGAAAGAGGAGGCTCGCCGCTTGGAGTTAATGAGGAAGCAGTTTCTTAATAGCACAGGAGGTGTGACTGTCCCTGGTGGGGACTCTGGTGCACCAGCCAAAAGGCCTATATATCAGACAAAGAAGTCGAAACCAACCCATCATCAGCAGAATGGTGCTGCTGCCCCCGCCACCGCTGCCGTTGAGACGGCTGAAAGCCTTGAAGCAAAGGAAGAGACAGCCACTGATGCAGGTTCAGACGAACCAGAAAAGGTTGAAGAAACCGTGGTAGAGCAGGTGGAGGAGAAAGTTGAACCTCTGGAAGCTGCTGAAGACAATGGAGTAGATGATGATGAAGAAGAGGATGAATGGGATGCAAAAAGCTGGGATGATGTTAATCTGAATGCCAAGGGTGCATTTGCTGATGAAGATTCTGAGCTTGTACCAGTTGCCAAAAAGGAGACAAAGACTGCTGTAACTATGAACAATGCTGGTAAGATTTGTATATCTGATATTTCTTTGATGATTGAAAGTAATGTGATTTTTTTATTCCAAGAATATAGTATGATGTATGGGAATAGATAGTTAAAAAGTGGAGAATCTTTGAATTTTGGATCCAGTATCAGGTTTTGGTTTGTGGGTTTTGGTCAGCAAGTGCCTTCTTGATTATGTTTATGATGCCACTTGCTGCCACTAAAGTGGGCTATTGGGATTCAACTGGCTGATGAATTCATGCCAAACCTCTTTTTATGGTGTACTTTATGAATATGATTTTGTTTGTCTGATTTTGAAATGCTTACAACGATAGATCCTCCTGTTGCATGTGCATTACCTATCTTCTTTCTGTAATTGTGTGCAAATGCAGAATAACTTCTTTCTGTGTGTTTATGTTAAATGCCACGGAACATGCATCCAACCTCTCCATACCTATTATTATTAGGCATGGTTTTGAAGTGTGTGGGGTTGAATTGAAGGGTTTTTGGTTTATAATCTTGCTTAAATTGGAAAATATATATATTGATTTTTAACTATACTTTTTTCTTTTTTTGGTTGGATTATCTTATATAACAGCTGCAACAAAGAAAACAATTTCTAATCCTGTGACCGAAGAAATTATAGATAGAAAGCTTGTTGCTGACAAGAATAACTCAGAACCACCAAAATCTGTTTTGCCAAGGGAACCTACAAAGCTTACTCAGTCAAAAGAAACGCAAAAGTCCTCTGTGTCTCCTAAGCCGAGTGGAGAGAACCTCCGTTCTCCAATTTGCTGTATCATGGGGCATGTGGATACTGGTAAAACTAAGCTGCTGGATTGCATTCGAGGTACTAATGTTCAAGAGGGTGAGGCCGGTGGTATCACACAGCAGATTGGTGCAACATACTTCCCTGCGGACAACATACGTGAAAGAACTAAGGAGTTGAAAGCTGATGCAAAACTAAAAGTTCCTGGTCTACTGGTTATTGATACGCCAGGGCACGAATCATTTACCAACTTAAGGTCTCGGGGTTCAGGGCTATGTGATATTGCAATTTTGGTTGTTGACATTATGCATGGCTTAGAGCAACAGACAATTGAATCACTCAATCTATTAAAAATGAGGAATACAGAATTCATTGTGGCCTTGAATAAGGTGAGGTTTTTGTCTCCAAATTTTGAGTTGATACTTAAATTCTTCTGATATTATCAATGCTTATTTATGTCATATTGTTCTTGCAACATTGCAGGTTGACAGGCTTTATGGGTGGAAAACATGTCGCAATGCTCCAATTATCAAAGCGATGAAACAACAAACCAAGGATGTTCAAAATGAGTTCAATCACAGGCTCGTCCAGGTTTTAAAATGTTTCTTTTTGTATACTTTTTGTTTTACTAGACAATTTTGACTATTGTCTGCCACAGTCCCAGCCTAATGTTTCTTTTGTTTCTTTGCTAGATTATTACTCAATTGAAGGAACAGGGACTAAATACCGAGTTGTATTATAAAAACAAGGAAATGGGAGAAACATTCAACATTGTACCTACAAGTGCAATAAGGTAACTGTGGTAGGCCTGTAGCCATAATACCCCTGGTAGCGTGGAACAAAAGGGTTTAGTAATGTTTGACACTGTTACTATGGATTGTTTTGGAGGGCCTTTAGTTGAGCCTCTACCATTTCGTATCATCTCCTCCAGTGGTATCTAGGGTAGTTCTATGATTTTTTTTGTTTTAATGCTTATTGGGTGGGTGTTTTATTGATATTTGGAGTGTTTGATGTTTCAGTGGTGAAGGAATCCCTGATTTGTTGTTACTGTTGGTTCAATGGACCCAAAAAACAATGGCTGAGAAACTTACTTATAGTGATGAAGTGCAGGTTAGCTGTGTTGTCTCATAATATGTAATACTGGCTTATTGCTTTTTAAGTTGACTTAACTCCAGTGGCCTGATTGTTGTTTGATTGTGGCTGCCAGTGCACTGTCTTGGAGGTCAAGGTTGTTGAAGGCCATGGAACTACTATTGATGTTGTTTTAGTTAATGGTGTTCTTCATGAAGGAGACCAAATAGTTGTCTGTGGAATGCAGGCAAGTGTCACAATCTCTGGCATTATCCTAACTACATGCTCTCCTGCTTTGGCTAATGAAGTTTTCTATTATAGGGGCCAATTGTAACAACAATTCGAGCTTTACTCACACCGCATCCAATGAAGGAACTCCGTGTTAAGGTTTGGTCTTTTCTTATACTTTTTATTTCTTGTTGCTTTTGTGCAACTATGTTAATTCTATAACAAAACAAGTTAAATTTGTTACCTGAACCAATCATTTTCATGTCTCATTCTCGAAGTCAATAATCCAATTTCTTCTATATATTTGAACATTGTACTCTATTCAGACATATATTCTACAGCTTAGTAACGATGATATAAATTTCAGGGTACATTTCTTCATCACAAAGAAATCAAAGCTGCAATGGGTATAAAGATCACTGCCCAGGTACTTGGTGATGTTGATCAGACTTCTTTTCATCCTAATTTTTCCTCATAATGTCTCAATGGTTCCTGTGTTCATAAATTGTAAA
The DNA here is from genome assembly GCF_000817695.3 of Arachis duranensis. Taxonomy (NCBI): domain Eukaryota; kingdom Viridiplantae; phylum Streptophyta; class Magnoliopsida; order Fabales; family Fabaceae; genus Arachis; species Arachis duranensis. The sequence continues at coordinate 116,113,673 of NC_029780.3, read as the reverse complement.
TATTTTTATCTTATTTTGCATTATATTTCAGGGGCTTGAACATGCTATTGCTGGAACTGGTTTATATGTTGTGAAGCCTGATGATGATTTGGATGATATTAAAGAATCTGCAATGGAAGATATGCGATCAGTCATGAGCAGGATTGACAGGAGCGGTGAGGGAGTTTGTGTACAGGCATCTACCCTTGGTTCTTTGGAAGCATTGCTGGAGTTTTTGAAAACACCAGAAGTGAATATTCCCGTTAGTGGTATAAGCATTGGCCCTGTGCATAAAAAGGATGTTATGAAGGCAAGCGTAATGCTTGAAAAGAAACGAGAATATGCCGCTATATTGGCATTTGATGTCAAAGTCACTCCCGAGGCTAGGGACCTTGCAGAAGAACTGGGTGTGAAAATTTTTATCGCTGATATCATTTATCATTTGTTTGATCAATTTAAGGCCTATATCGATAACATTAAGGAGGAGAAAAAGAAGGAATCTGCCGATGAGGCAGTCTTCCCATGTGTTCTGAAAATTTTACCAAACTGTGTTTTCAACAAGAAGGATCCAATTGTTTTGGGAGTTGATGTTCTTGAAGGCATTGCGAGGGTACTCTTCTATTCCAGAAACTTCTCAATATTACTGCATTATATGTGTTGACTGTTGAGTAGCTTTATTATCAGTTCTGAAAAAAAAAACGGAACACTTTTTTTGGGTTTAGGGTTCTTGTTGGCTAACAAATTGGCAGTTATATTTCTTTATTTGTAGCATACGTTAAGGATATTCTTTATCGAATAGTTTTAAAATGCAGAAGTAGGAACAGTAGAATGAAAATGATTATTTCCAGATAAGATTTCTTATTCATTCCTGCATGTCCTTATGTTTCATGTTTGCATCATTATTTTTGGGAATGATCTCAGTCAACCCAACTGTTGCTCTGATTGAGATTTTTCTAACCTTGTATTGAAAGAATTTTCTTACCATTAAAACCGACTTTATCTTTTTGGGTTCTAGGGTTAGTATAATGAGGGAACCTTGTTAATTTTGTTTTGTTTCGTGATTCATGGTTTCTGAGTTTGTATGTAATATCTTCTATTTGACAGATTGGGACTCCAATTTGTATTCCTTCTAGAGACTTCATTGATATTGGCCGCATTGCCTCCATTGAAAATAACCACAAGCCAGTTGATTATGCAAAGAAGGGGCTGAAAGTAGCTATTAAGGTACATACCTACAGAAAATCGATTTCCCATGGCTTACAAAGTTTTAAAATGGAATTAAATGTATATGTATGGGGTGCCCCCGTAGAAGCTGTTTAAAATTATTTGGTGTTTGGTAGTTTTATTTATTATACTGGTACTAAATGTCTCAAACAATTTAAGCCTTACCTGTGGTCAGTTTTTGGCTGTGTCAGTGAGAGAGAGTAGAAATAAAGGATAAGTGGCCGGGAAAGGGGAGTGCATTTTATTTCTTTATTTGTTTATTAGTATATTTTTTAGTTCCCTTTGTTTTGGTCTTACAATCATATCCAATTGGGTTTACAGATTGTTGGTAGCAATCCTGAGGAGCAACAGAAAATGTTTGGGAGGCATTTTGAGATAGATGACGAACTTGTAAGCCATATTTCGCGGAGGTCTATCGACATACTCAAAGCTAATTATCGGGTAAGCTATAAGTAAACGCGTCAGTTGCAGCTCATATATTTTAATCATTTCTTTATGGGTTTTTTCAAGTACTAGTATCATAAAACTGAATCTATCAATTGATACAGGATGATCTAAGCACTGAAGAATGGAGGCTTGTTGTGAAATTAAAGAATGTTTTCAAGATTCAATGAGCAGAGACTTGTTTTGTGGGCACTGAAACATTCATTTCAGCACAAGATGGTTTCTATGAATTATTTCTGTACAAGACTTTGAAGGGTTCATGTGAGGAAGTGGTTGGATCCACCATGGAGACCAATAAAGATGTTGCAATGACTAAGATAAGGAGCATTGAAAGTAAATGGTACATGTTGCACTAGTGACTCCTTTACTTTGTCATCCGGGAAGTTCAGGCTAAAATGGTGAGAAATGGTACGATATGAAGGTTCAAATTTTGTGAATTACTATTTTATATATAGGTTTGTGGTATACACAGAAGCAAAAAAGGTCTACACATTTTGATATATTTGCTGAAGCTGACAAATTGTTCTAATCTGTTGCGATTGTTCACTGAGGCGAAGCTAAAATTTTACGGGAGTAATTATTGCGTGACTGAAGAAATAATCAGCTTTTGTTTCTGTGGCACTTGCTGTAAAATTCTTGTTATATTTCCCTTTGTATTTGAGACACTTTTTTCCCATGTGGAGTATGAAATTTTGTTTATGTTTCTGAATATATCAGCATGTTTATCAAATCTGAATATATCAACATTTCATTAGTGTCTGACCATATTCATTTGTAGAAACTTAAGACTTCGAGTCAACTACATCATCATTCTCCGCCTTTATTGAGTAGCAGCCTAGCAGGGTAACTAGGCTCCACACAATCATCATCGTTTCCTTATGATTGCCATGTTTCGTTGTGATCCATTCTCATCAAGGCAAGCTCAATGTAGCTGAAACCCTATTTAATTTGTTAATGGGTGAACGTTGCTTCCAGTAGTTTTGTTCGTAGTAGGGGTAAAATTCTTTCCTAAAGCATGGGTTTAAGCTTCCTCATTTGGCTGCCATTGCTCAGAAGAGGGGCACTTCCCATCAAGCTCTCATAACGTACAAGATTAATAGATTTCCATAACTGAGGCAGCATGACTTCCTATTATTCGTTTTCAAATGATGAGTGAAAGTCTGAAACGCTAAGTTAGATATTTCCGAATCCCAATAGCTAGCTGCCTTGTGTTGTGCATGCTAACGTGTAGAAATAGAAAGGCCCAAATATACCCTTAGCTTCGTTTACTGATTATTGCCAATATTCCGATTTCATTCTCTTAGAAATCAAATACATCCAGAAAAAAATGCGGGAATTGAAATTATGGTATTTTAATTTTCTAAAATTAAACTTATTTAAAAATAATTTTTTAAATTTTGAACCAAATATAAAAATATGATATTTTTATCTTAAATTTTATGGAAATTATTTATAATTTTTCCATCCACACACATCCTTAAGTGGCCTCTTTAAAGCAGAAGTAGGGTGTGCGATGACCACTCGGTATATGAAAATGACCATACTTAACAACGGTTAAATAATTTAATATATTAAATTATTATTTAATAATTTTTTTTACGTAAAAATAATTTTATGTGAGTAATCACCGAATATATATAGTATGAGATATTATACCAGCTCATATTCTATTTATAATTTAACGTGATATGATCATATGAACTCATCAATTCAAAGTGAGCTCTATATTTTATTCAATAGTAAATAGAATATCTTCTATACAATAATATATGTACACATAACAGAATACACATGATTCACCTTTAACATGTAATTAGACACCGAGTTAGCAAGAAAAACTTGTGTGAGAAAAGATAGTAGTTAAAGGACACTTGAGCCAATCAACTTGGTTAGGCCAAAAGTTATAGCCATGGCTAACCAACCACCAAAGAAGACCCTAACACAAGACCTAAATGGAGGAGCCTTACCAAGAGTGGCAGCCAAGCAACCAAACAAAATCAAAGCAAAACTAACCGACCCCAAAATAAGTCCCAACCTGAGCTTATAGTCCCTTACAAAAGATGCCGCAAGAAGAGGAACCATTGCACCAATCGAAAATGCAAAAGCTGATGCTGCCGCTGCTTGTAAAGGGTTCGGTAAACCCTCTTTCTCTTTCTCATCTTCTTCTTCTTGTTGTTGTTGTCTCTTCATTTGAGCAATCTCTATGTCTAACTGTGAATACACAGAAACAAACTCACCAATGGCCATGCTACATGCCCCTGCCACAAGGCCTGCAAAACCCGACAACACCATGGCCTTCATGTCTTCCCTCACTGCTCCCACTCCCATCATCAGAGCCGCCGTCGACACCAGCCCGTCGTTCGCTCCCAGCACTGCTGCACGCAGCCACTGGGATCTTTTTGAGTAATCAAATTCCTCCTCCTTATTTGCTTCTCCTTCATTCTCTGGGGTTCTTGATAATTGTTGCTGTTGCTCAAGGTCACTCACTACAAATTTGGTTTCGTTATTAATTGGTGAACTATCATTGTTATTATTACTATGATTGAATGCCATGAAAATTGAAAAATAATGGATGATGAAGGATGATTAAAGTGTGGAAGACACACGCTACAATTTAATGGTATTTATGGATGAAATTTTGGCTACTATTGAAGGAAAAAAGTGGAATTTTTCCACTAACAAAGTGTGTTATCAAACTTTTGTTGTTTTTTTTACTTTAACAAAAATAAAATAAAAAAAGCTGTGTGTGCTAGCTTTCGCCTTTTGCAAATTATTGAGCTTTTAGCCTTATAATTGGAAGGCCGAGTCAATAGACATGACGAAATATGGGCGAGAAAAGTTATTGTTTGAAAAATGAAAATACTAAATGTCCGGATGATATAGTAATAATATGTTGTTTATTTAGATATAAAGCTGTATAGAAGAATGCTACATACAGGTATTTAAAAGTATGAGTTAAAAATAGGATCAGTTACTTAACAATATTTAAATGTATGAATTAAAAAAAATATTAGATTGCTAGAATAAAAATATTGGACTTATAGTTAAAAACATTGGTTAAAAATAATAAATTTTGATAGTATTTTAAATTTTTTTTGTTATATATATATATATATATTATTTGAAAATATTAAAAAATTATTAAAATTTATTATTTTCTATATCATTTAGTTATTAACTCAATTTTTTTAATTTAATAATTTAATAAGATATTTTTTTGTTATTCATATATCCCTCAAAACCCAACAGACCAAAGATTAATCCGTCTAATAACATACTTTTAATTATTAATAACTAATTAATAATAAAAAATAATATATTTTGATCACTCTTTAATATTCCTTTTCTGTTAATGTGTGTGCAAGATTCTGTCTAATATAGTTAAGGATGTAAACTAAACTGATTTGTGTATATGTGTAAATGTAAAAATTGATAAAATATAAAAAAGTATTCGCTCTTAGATATCAAAACCCTACTTAATTAACATAAAAAGCTGTACAAATTTTAGAATTCAGATCTGGTATTATCTTCTGATCCAAAAGTCAAGACTATTCGTGGATCGGTCAAATGTTTGTTTGTCCCATACCAGTTCTCATTTCTTGCATTAACCTTTAATCAATGCATCTAAAAAGTTGGTAATAAAGAATCAGATATACTGGTCATCACTTGGAGTAACGCATGCTATAAGTTCCTGATGATGAGACAAGTGAGGGTCACCAAATATATATAATGCTAAATTGTTAATAAACATATTAATTCATGAAAAAGTAAGAATATATATATAACCAATTCACTATGCTTTAATTTATGCTCACAAAAGGAAGTGCACTTCTTTGACCAAAATTCCAAAATAAAAAGGAAATAATGATTTGATTTAGTGATTATTCAAGTAAAAATATTTTCTTATATTATTAAAATAATAATTAAAATATTGAGTGTTATATTAAATAATTTAGTCTATCATTTAAAAATTAATTTTCATCTATTATTTTTACATGAATATATAATTTGTAACTACTAAATAGAAAACAAAATTAAAAAAATATATTTTAAAAACGCTAGCTAAATATATGTATGTGATTTGCTCATGTATTTATAAGACCATGGGGAGCAACATAATTATTGAAAACAAAGTACAAGTAGAGATGAAAGCAGAAAATTAGGGCTTTGTTGGTAGGTCCACGTGGATGTTAGAATGTCATGATGATAATAGAGACCATCTCATATAGATCATCTCTACATGGGAAGTTACACCTGATCTCAAAGCTCATGAATTTTGCATGACACACAAAATGACAAAACGTATTGATAACTCATATCACTTAAACATAACTAATTTTATAACTAACACACTCTTTTAATTTAGACTCACATATATATAATACTCATATCAATTCCTTTTTATTTGATAGAATAGAAGAAGTAACCAGAAATAAATATATAAAAATTGTTCATATAATAATATATGTCTTGAATCATATAGATGGATATATATTTATCATTCCAATGCAATCAGCTAAAGAAGGAGAATTAAGTAATATGAATCAATAATGTAGAACGATAAGTACACAGGGTGATGTAGAGCAAAGTAAATACAAGTTATATGGATTGCTGAAGAGGAAAGCACTAAAATTGTGTGTATCATAAAAAAGAAAGAGTATGAATTGTGAAGACCACCAAAGCAATCAGTCACTGCAATAATAAGCATTATTTCATTTTATTAGAGACGCAAATTAATTAAAATTACAAATACAAACACTTTTATTCATTGTTTTGCATTATTAATTCAACTCTTTCAATGCTTCATGCCTAACTAGCTTTAAGAGAAAATTAAAGAATTTTCAATTATTTTTTTGTCTCATCAAACCACAATACAAATATAATATTAGATCCAACTCTCGATTCACATTAATTTCTGATATTATGTTATAATATTATTTTTTTAAAATATAAATGATTATATCTTTAATAAATATTATATAATTAATAAAATTTATTATTTTTTATTAATATTTTGTAAATTTTAAATCTTAAGTGTTATATTTTAAATTTTAAATTTAAATTCTAATAATATAAAAATAAAGTATTGAGTCAATATTCGTTAATATTAAAAAATTAGAGTATATACCCAAATTGATCCCTAAGAAATTTCAAAGTGGACGTTTTAGTCCTCAACTAAAATTAATTTTTTGGCGTAAGACAAATTGATCCTTTTTTTCTCATCTCCGTTAACCACTAACGGAAGGAGGTGATGTGTCGTGTGACTGTGATGAATCAGCCGTGAAATTCCACGTGTTTCGTTCGGACGAATTGGTCCCTAGCCAGACTGATACAAAACACTGCATTTTAGAATAGGGCATGACGTCGTTCAGTGAGAGGAAGAGTCTATCAAAACTGAAGCATCTCTTTGCCTTCCCTCCACCAAAACAAAATTACTCTGAACTCCCTCTCTTCTCCTAGGTTTTACTAAGGAAGCCAGCACCACGTCAACCTGTAGTCCTCTGACCACCTCCGTTGCCGTTGTCGATGCTAGGGTTTGAACGAATCAGCATTATTGCAGAAGAATTCTCCTGTGAGTGTTTCGCTCGCCACGGCCACTGGTCGAGGTTAGTATAGTGATGAGTTTATCGATTAAGTTGTTGATGGTATAGTTGATCATTGTTGGCATTGTTTAACGGTGTGATCATGCAGTAGTTGTTTCTGTTAGAATACCATTAGTTGCTGGAAATAAAAGTTGTTTTTGATTCTTTGATACTGTTTCACATGAGTTACTGATAAGTGTTGTGGTGCATACATATACGAGGTTAACATGAAAAAGACACAATATAAAGTGATGAACACATCGTATTGATGTATTAAGCTGATTATGAAATTTATCCAAATAAGAGAAGTTAGAGTAACATTTAGTGTTGATGAAATTTTATCTGAATTTTGTCTGATTGAGGGTAACGTTTAATATTCTGATATTGATAATGCTATTCCATATTTGTAAATTACAGATGACTGAGTGGGTTACCCCTGTGTTTTCAACATGGGGGGGAGCTTTGTCAAAGATAACAAGGGTGAACTTCTGTATCTTAATGGCAATGTAAAAAGATTTCCTCCGATGGATCTGGACTTAGTGAATTACTTTGACTTGAAGAAGTTGTTTGAAGAACTCGGCTACCATGAATTCAAGAAGATGTGTTGGTATGATCCAAGAGCTCCTAGCATGGAAGCAAGCTTACACCCTATTTATGGAGATAAAGAAATTAGAGAGATGTGTGATGCAAAGAGGGAAGACAAAGAAACTGATGAGTTGTACTCGAGCCACGTATGAACATGTAATCAGACGAGTCACCTCAGAGGAGTATTGGAAAAAGACTGGTCTCTTGGCTCCAGAGCCACCCACCATTAAGAGACCTCCTGGGCGCCCAACGAAAAAAAAGAGAAAACCTGATCCTGTTGAGGATTCACCAGATGTAATAAAGGGAAGAAGGACATTTATAGTCACTTGCCAAAAATGTGGTCAGACTGGTCACAATGCAAAGACATGCAAGAGACCACCAAGGCCTAAACCACCCCCAAAGGTTAAGAAAAATGGACAATCAACAGCAACGAAAAATACTTCATTTGCTCCACCATCACAAGATGAAGTCCAAGTCTCCCAAACAGCACCCCAACCACTGCCACATGTATAATCTCATTTGAATTTGTTGTGATCATATTGTTGTCATACTGCCTGCATTCATGTGATCTTCAATGTGATAGTGACTGATTGGCTTAATACTTAAGGATCTATTTGCCTAATAAATTATCTATTTGGGGATCTATATGTCAGATAAATTATTTAGTTGGGGATCAAAATGTCTAATGATTTGTTTATTTTGTGTTTTATTAAGAGCAGATAACCAATAGTTCAAGCCATGTTGCACCTCCATCAACATTTAGGCCTCCAAGACCTAAACAACGAATTAGGAGGCCACATTCTACTCCAGCACCTACCCCACCATCTGCTCCAGCACCTTTTCCAAGATTAACCATCTCCGCAGCACCACAGAGGCCTACCCAGTCAGCATTACCTGAAACACTTGCTGCTACAAGTTCTGGCACAGCTTCAAAAATCTTCAAGTTCATGCCAACACCTGGACTAAGGCTTCCAAAATAGATTTGATCCTACTGTGTCAACGTAGTTTTATGAGTTTAATACAACTTTGTCATATTTTGTTATGTTGTTAGTACATCTTATTGAGACAACATGGTCTGTCTATGTTTGGTTATTATGTTGATAGTGTATGTCACTGCACCTTTTTTTTTGTGAAAGATCTTAGTATTCATAGCAAAAACATAAAGACTAGCTACCTTTTTGTGTTAAACTTTGGTTATATGGAATGCAAGTATGGTACTTGGATTTAAGTATGTCTGATTTTATTCCATTTCTAATGCAACTTTTCTTTATTCAGAAAATACTCATCATTCATCTACTCATCGTTCATTGCTTGTCCTAGCACTTACAGATTAGAGTTGCATAAACAAAAGCTAACACTGTAATTACTTGTTACACTATATAATATAAGATAAAATCTTCCTTAAACTAACTAAATCCTACCTACAAGAAGACAGAACATAAATCCTAGTATGAAAAAGAACACAGGACTGCAGCACCCGAACCATCGTCTATTCTCAACGGCATTCTTATTCTTCTTCTCAAATGCATCAAGCAATTCTTTCAACTTTTTCACCTTCTCCGCTAGAGTATCATCATCCTCTCCACCATGACCATCACATTGAAATACCCTATCAAATCACACAAAGAAATCACAGTGGGAAATTTTCTCCTGCCCATAAAAATAGAAGGGTTTAGAGTACAACATTATCAGAAATCATGTTTTACATACAAAAAAAAGTTTAAAATCATCAATACATTACCCTGTAAAAAGGACAGCCAAAGAAAGGTCTTTTCGGATTTTTCTCCGTTCCAGACTTTACAACTATGGCATAGGCTCCACAATGACATCTTGGAGTTTCTCCTTTGACGACTCTGAACCTACCGCCGTGGGCAGAAGCACTGCTAACACTGCCGTCACCACTACCTTTAACTCGCTGTCGATATGAACTTCCACAACTATCTCCGGCAGCCATTGTTAACACTATAGCCTTCGTTAATTAGGGTTTTGGCAAGAGGAAGAAGAAGATTTTGATTTCACACGTCGTTTCATGGCTATCTGTAATTTTTCATTATCGTTTTTGTACAATCTACCCTAGGGACTACATTGTCTACTTTCCCACGTGTCTCTTATCATCTGTGTCACCAACTCAATGTGACATGTTGTCTCTTATCATCTGTGTCACCAACTCAATGTGACACGTTAGATTTTGCCGTTAGACTTTAACAGATCAATTTAACGGAAGGATCAATTGGTCTGACGCCAAAAAACATTGAAGATCATCAGAGTGATTAATTTTAATTGAGGACTAAAACGTCCACTTCAAAATTCCTTAAGGACCAATTTGGATAAATACTCAAAAAATTATTAATGTCCTACCATTTCTTATATAAATATAAACTATAAAGTATGCAACTAAGTGTAAGTCCCTTGAATAGGGACATCCATTATATATATATTTTATCAACAAATGGCGTACTGAAGTTGAATGCTTATGCACGTACACAACGGCATACTTTATTGGTTAATTGATTGTAATGATTTCGTTTTCAACAAAGTGATAATCAATTAATGAATAATTATACTTATAAGTATAATTATTCATTAATTGATTATCACTTTGTTGAAAACGAAATCATTACAATCAATTAATCAATAATTATTAATTATTACAATAATTAATAAATATTAAATAATATAAATTTTGATAATTTTTATAGATGCCAGACAGTTCTCATCCTTTAAGAATTTTAAGATTGAATTAAATTCATCTAATTTTATTGAACATATATACTACATTTTGTCGGTGTTTCAACTCCAAATCAAGAATTTTTATATATATAGATGATGCATGTAAAGGTTTCAGAAGAGAAATCAAAATTTGAAGTTACACAGAAAATGGAAGGAGTTGTTACGTGTTTATTTTTGCATAAAAATGAGCGAGAAAAGAAAGAGTGATATCGTAGTTTCCAACATATATGATAATCTTCATATATAGGGGCCGGGGCGAATGTATTTCCTTAAATAGTTGAGAAGATTAGTATTATGTTTCTTTATTTGGTGGTCAAATAAATGTAGACATCGCTAAGAGAGTGCTACCGTTGTTGTCATACTCTTTTAAAAGAGCCAAAAGTTAGATAAGAAAAGGCCAAAACGAAAAAGAATAGAAAAAAGAGAGAGCATGACGCTGAAAGATGAAATTTCTTATAGCTTTTTTTTTCCGTGTATTTTTTCATAGCTTTGTTAATAAAAAATAAAAAAATAATATACTTAAAAAACTAATTTATCTAATTTAAAATTTAAAAATATAAAATATTAACTTTAGTGAATTCTTAACTGTTTAAGATATAATCATAACTAATTTTATAATTATTGAATTTGAATAATCTTATTTTTTGGTTATATGAAAAAATGAGAAAACTAGTTTTATTTTTTGAGTTAAGTATAAAATAAAATTTAAATTTAATTAGGTAGATAAATCTATTACAAATTCATAATAAAAAAATTATATAGTAACTAATCAGTCTAATATACTAACAGTATTTCATAAATATCTCAAGTTATAATTATTTTATTGTCGTCTAAAACTAACTCAATTCTATATAAATTTGTACCTAATAGATATTTTAAAATTCCAAACGTAAAAAATTTTATAGAACTTACAAAGTGACAATTCAAATTGAAAATTTTACCTAAATGCGAGTTGGATTCTTCTAACGTAACTTGCGCATACTTAAGAGCTATTTGAGTCCTTCCTTTCTCATTCTATTCTCCTTTTCTATATAAAATACTAGGTGACCTATCTCCTATATCTTCTATTGTCTCTACAAATTATCATTCATATACTTTCTCCACTTTATTATAAGAAAAATTCTTATCTTGTCTCACTTACTAAAATTATTCTAAACCCTTCGCCAAACTATTCACAAATTTTATTCATATATAGACATTCCAGTCATTATAACTCATTGTTTATTCGTTCCTCGTATTATTTTTATTAATGGTTTATAATCTATCGATTTTTAACTAAATCCTAATCACCTAAAATCTTAACCTCATGCATGTACTTAGAAAAATGAATCTATCCCTTAGACAAGAATTCATACCTATATTAAAATACACACAAAATTTAGTTATAAAACAAGTCTCTCTTAACTAACAAATCATATTTATTTATATTAGGATATATATAGAATTTTCATGAATTTCACTAGTGACAGGGTTTTATATTTTTTATATGTCATATCTTAAATATTTTTTAATACAAATGCTAACATTTGTATGTCATAATATAATGTCTCTTATTATATATACATTTAATATTATAATAACTATTTTATGTGCATTAAAGAACTGAAAAACTAATCTTTTGATAAAGAAAGGTAACTCTCAAAAAACAAGATAATTTAAATAATCTTTTGATAAGGTAAAGTAATTGACAAGCTGTTGGAATAAGAATCATCAATAAAAGAAGGGGACTTCTGTCAATTTCATACACAATTTGATCTCAATACCCTTCTAAGTCAAAGTAATATTCAAATAATGCTTAAAAAAATTAAAATCAATTTTATGCCTTGCAGTTTATATTAACAAAAAATTATTTTCAGGTTAAATAAGAAGTTAAGAGAACGTAAAAAGAAATCAAGTCAATATTCTTGTATTTATATTATATATGATTTAACATCATAAATATTTTTTTTTTTTTAACATCATAAATATTTTAGTCATGAGTCACATAAATCGTAACATAAGAAGAATCTAAAAGTTACATTACTCCAATTAAAACATATTTTCCATAAATTTATGTTGACGCGCGTGATGTACACCATGAGCCCGACAAAGATTTGTAGGTAATAAAATGCGTGCTAATAAGATAACCCATCATTCATAATTCATATCTTGTTTGGTTAATTGAATCTAGTGCGCATTCCACATGCACTTTGAACCAAAAGTGGTGTCTAATTAATGGCATGAACAAGAAGAGTTCATCAACCCTCCAACGACCTAACTAGCAGAACATACGTAGAAGGAATGAAAAGTCTCCAATAAATTATTAAAGTCCCTTTTTTGTTGAGTTGAGAGGCAGGAACACCTTTCCTTAAAAGATTTAATTATTGATCGTTGTTATTATATTTTCACTTCATTCTAATAATTTATAAAGGTATTTGTAATTTAATTTGTTCCCTTTAACATGTCTCGTAGAACATTGTTGTGTTAAATTTGAACGGTAGCAAGCTCGTTAATTGATACACCGTGAAAAGAAGTTTTACTAAAAATAGTGAAAATTAATTTATTAAAGTCAATAATACGGCAAAACTAAATCACCCCAAATTTAAGATGCGGGATTAATTAAATCGGTCTAAATGATTCTTAAAAACTAATTCATAAGACAAGTTAAAGATTTTATATCCTTAAAAAAATATTATTTATACACTAAAATTAGTTATCAATATATTTATGTATAAATATATAATTTAATTTATTTTTAATATGTATTTATATTCTAATATTATTTTATATTAGTGACTAATTTTAATAGAGAAAGTCTAGAGTGCCAACATTTTTGTTGAAATTTAGCCAGCACTTAACCATCAAAAGAAAAATGATTAATCCTATACTATTAGATGTCATTTTACACTGTTAGAAAATTAAATCAAGAATATTCAAGAAAGTAGTACAACTACAATATACTAGAACATTGAAGAAGTTCAAAATCAAATTGAATTGGAATTGAATGGAAGTTGCACTCATCACCTCCATACTAGAAGAATCATGAAGTGCATTGGAAACTTCAAGATTGATGACTAAGCTTAATAAAGAATTTTCAAGATGTGCTAGAAATTACAAGAAGTTACTTATTTGAATAGTCAAAGTAAGAAGCAAAGTTGGATAAGTATGTGTATTAAGAAGCTAATAGAATCATGAACTTTTAGTATGAAACTTTGCCTATATAAAGGCACATATGCCTTATGTATTTTGTATGTTCCATATAATGAAAAAAAGATATGATTATGTGAAGTCCTTCTTTGTTCTATTATTTCATATGAGTATCGGTGAGTTTGAGAGATGAAAAATATGATAGCGTCATTTATATGAGTGAGTGATCCTAGGACCAAGTAAGTTGTGGGTATTATATTTACAGTTGGTATCAGAGCTGGTTAATCCAGTGTCTGGTGTTTGAGAGTTTGTGAGGTGTGAGAGAGTTCTCACATAGTTGTGTTTTCATAGAGTCAGTATGGCAAACACTTTTAATATTGTGTGGTCCGATCCCAAGTTAGATGAAAAACTTGATTATAGTTATTGGGAGACTTTGATGTCTACCCATTTGAAGGCCCAGAACCCGTGGAATTTCATCGAACTGGGTTTGCAAGAAGGAGCAGATGCTGCCCAACAAAGGAGAGATCAATTGGCGCTATCTCAAATTTATCAAAGAGTAGATTATACGGTGTTTGGCGAAATTGCAAATGCCAAAAGTGTAAAAGAAGCATGGAATACGTTAAAGCTGTCATACAAAGGTGTAGATAAAGCTCATAAAGTAACGCTACAGTCTTTGAGAAGAGAATATGAAAAGTACGAGATGTCTAGTTCAGAAACTATTGAGCAATATTTTATTCATGTTACAGATCTTGTCAATAAGATGAGTCTATGGAGAAGATATGCCCAATAGCAAAGTGGTGGAAAAAATTCTTCGCACCATGCCAATGAAGTATGACCATGTGGTGACTACGATACTAGAGTCACACAATATGGATACCATGACGATTGTAGAGTTGCAAGGAACCATGAAAAGCCACATCAGTAGAATACTAGAGAATTCAGAAAAATCAATCGAGGAAGCCCTGAAAAGCTGAGTGAATTTAAACAATATTGTAGCATCAAGCCGTACACAAGAAGGATGAGGTCGCGGTTTTAATTTTCAAAGTAGACAGGAAGAGGTCGTGGCAATTACAACTAAAGAAGTTACAATAATTTTACACCACCTAATCAAGGAAGAGGTGGAACGAATTTCAAGCCTGTCAATCGAGGAAGAGGTCGAGGTAATTTTTATCAAGAAAGAACCAATTTCAATTGTTTTTATTGTGGAAAGTATGGACACAAAGCAGCAGATTACAGATTCAAAGTGATGAATAATAATCAAGCACACGTTGCAGAAAATCAGCATCAAAATACTGATAACAATCCGGGTACTCAGACTTTATTTTTTACAAGTAATTCATGTGCTGAAGATGAAAATATATGGTACTTGGATAATACTTGCAGTAATCATATGTCTGGTAGAAAGGAGTTATTTTCTTCATTAGATGATTTAGTTAAACTATTATTGAAGTTTGGTAATAGTACAAAAATCCCTATTGAAGGAAAATGGCATATACCAATTAGATTGAAGGATGGTTCTCTGAATTATATTTCTGATGTTTTCTATGCTCCTGAATTTGATTACAATTTACTGAGTATGGGGTAATTATCTGAAAAGGGATATAAGATGATAACTTATCGTGGATATTGCACTGTGTTTGACAACAACAGAAGGTTCATAGATAAAGCAAAGATGACTTCAAACAGAATATTTCCGTTAAAAATTCAACATGTTAATCCCTCTTGCATGAGTTTTGTGATACTTGATCATAACTGGTTGTGACATATGCGGTTTGGGCACTTTCATTTTTCTGGCCTAAACTACCTGTCAAGAAAAGGACTTGTTTTTTTGTCTACCACGGATTCATATTTCCGATTGTGTTTGTGAGATTTGTCAACTGGGAAAGAAGCACAGAGATCTATTCTCTACAGGAAAGTCATGGAGAGCCAGAAGATTACTTGAAATTGTGCATTCAGATCTCTGTTCTGTAGAAGTTCCAAGTAATGGTGGTAGCAGGTACTTTATCACTTTTATTGATGATTTTAGTAGATATACATGAGTATACTTTCTGAAGCAAAAATCAGAAGCATGTGATGTCTTTAAGACATTCAAGGCATTTGTCGAAAAACAAAGTGGCTGTAAAATCAAAATTCTCAGAACAGATAGAGGAACAGAATATCTTGCATGTTCAGAATACTTTAAGCAACACAGAATTCAATACCAACTAACAACTAGATATACTACTCAACAAAATGGAGTTGCTGAAAGAAAGAATAGAACTATCATGGATATGGTCAGATGCATGCTCAAGTTAAAACAAATGCCTAAAGAGTTTTGGGCAGAAGCAGTCGCAATAGCAGTTCATATTTTAAATAGGTGTCCAACAAAGAGTGTTCGTGATAAAATTCCAGAGGAAGCTTGGAGAGGAAAGAGGCTTTCCATTCATCATTTCAGAGTCTTTGGGTGTATCGCTTATGCCCATGTACCAGATCAATTAAGGAAGAAGTTAGATGACAAAGGCGAGAAGTGTATCTTTATTGGCTATAGCACAGACTCAAAAACATACAAGTTGTACAATCCAAAAATAAAAAAAGTAATCATCAGCAGAGACGTGACGTTTGACGAAAAAGCCATGTGGGACTGGGACACAAAGACAGAAAAGCATCCGATTGTAATTTCAAATACATGTGATGATGAAGAAGAAAGATAACCGGACGCAACTGAACAAACAGAATCATCTAGAAGACCTCAAAGAGAGAGGAGACTACCTGCTAGATTAGCATATTATGAAGTTGGCAATGACAACGATCCATCCGATGAAGAAATCATAAATTTTGCTCTATTTTCAGATTGTAAGCCGTTGAACTTTGAAGAAGCCTCTAAAGACAACAATTGGAAGAAAGCAATGGATGAAGAGATTCATGTCATTGAGAAGAATGACACATGGAAGCTGACAGATTTACTAGCAGATAAAAAGCCGTTTGGAATAAAGTGGGTTTACAAAATTAAGTACAAATCCAATAGTGAAATTGATCGTTTCAAAGCAAGATTAGTTGCAAAGGGATACAAACAAAAATCAGATATGGGATTGATGTCTTACTTTCTTGGCATTGAGGTGGTTCAAAGAGACGATGAAATTTTTATTTCTCAAAATAAATATGAAAATGATATTTTGAATAAATTTCAAATGGAGCACTCAAAACCAGTTTCTACTCCAGTCGAAGAGAAGTTCAAATTGCTGAGAGAAGATAAAGGAGGAGCAGTAAATCCCACATACTACAAAAGCTTGATTGGATGTCTAAGGTACTTGACTGCGATTAGACAAGATATTGCGTTTGGAGTTGGTTTGCTTAGCAGATTCATGGAGGAACCTTGTACCAACCATTTGCAAGCGGCAAAAAGAATTCTTCGATATATCAAAGGTACTTTAAATGATGGTATTTATTATAAAAATACTACTGAAGTGAATCTTGTCGGTTACACTGATAGTGATTGGGCTGGAGATATAGAAACAAGAAAAAGTACTTCAGGGTTTGTATTTCATCTTAGTTCTGGTGCAATTTCTTAGTCTTCAAAGAAACAACTAGTAGTTGCTCTCTCTACAGTAGAAGCAGAATATATAGCAGTAGCAAGTTGTGTAACACAAGCAGTTTGGCTAAGAAGAATTCTTGAGGAATTGAACGAGAAACAAAATACTCCAACAACAATATTTTGCGATAACAAGTCAGCTATTGCACTTTGCAAAAATCCAGTATTTCATGGAAGATTGAAGCATATTGATATTCGGGTTCACAAAATCAGAGAGTTGGTGAATGAAAAAGAAGTTGTGATCGAGTACTGTCCAACTGAAGAACAAGTTGCAGATATATTTACAAAGCCATTGAAGACCGAGTTATTTTACAAGTTGAAGAAGATATTTGGAATGATAAACTCTACAAACTTGATTTAAGGGAGGCAATGTTAGAAAATTAAATCAAGAATATTCAAGAAAGTAGTACAACTACAATATACTAGAACATTGAAGAAATTCAAAATCAAATTGAATTGGAATTGAATGGAAGTTACGTTGCACTCATCACCTCCGATCCATACTAGAAGAATCATGAAGTGCATTGGAAGTTTCAAGATTGATGATTAAGTTTGATAAAGAATTTTCAAGATGTGCTAGAAATTACAAGAAGTTACTTATTTGAATAGTCAAAGTAAGAAGCAAAGTTGGATAAGTATGTGTATTAAGAAGTTAGTAGAATCATGAACTTTTAGTATGAAACTTTGCCTATATAAAGGCATATATGCCTTATGTATTTTGTATGTTCTATGTAATGAAAAAAAGATATGATTATGTGAAGTCCTTCTTTGTTCTATTATTTCATATGAGTATCAGTACGTTTGAGAAATGAAAAATATGATAACATCATTTATATAAGTGAGTGATCTTAGGACCAAGTAAGTTGTGGGTATTATATTTACATACACCATAAAAAATATTAATAATAGCTAATTGATGGCTAAATATCACAAATTTTACTGCCTCCTAACACTTCTTATTTTAATATACACGTTGCATAGTCGATATCCTTATTCAATAAATACAATACGTTATTATTCATTAAAACAATTTTAAATACGAATAAATTTCAAATAATAAAAAAAGAACACCCAAAAAATTTAAAAAAATGATAACACTTGAATTTTTTTTTATATCCTTGGAACACCTTTTGATGAATGATGATGTCCGTTAATGACTCTTTCAAGTGTACTTTTGATGATAATTTGCTCTTTCTACACATTTTGTTTGATTTGTTGCAGAGCATAGTTGTTGGGTTGAATATCCATATTAGCCTTATGCAATGCGCAAGAACAATTTACAGCACCAACTTCATCTGCAATGCACAGAGACTTTCTGATCCCATCTTCTTGGAACCAAATGGATCTGTTGTGAACCAATTCAGCAACAAAAGAATCCAACATTTGAATGGTAACATGT
The DNA here is from genome assembly GCF_000817695.3 of Arachis duranensis. NCBI lineage: Eukaryota > Viridiplantae > Streptophyta > Magnoliopsida > Fabales > Fabaceae > Arachis > Arachis duranensis. The sequence goes on along the minus strand of NC_029780.3, from coordinate 116,095,036 downwards.
TGCATCACAACAACATGTGCGATGTTTCCATTGCAAGCCAAACTCCACCTACTCACAAACTCATCATCAAGAGGCTTCTCAAACACAACCGTGTTACTAAACTCATTCAGCATTGCTCCAATTCCAGCATCTCCCAGTTGATCCTTTAAGTAACGTGCATTCCTTATGCAATTTTCAACTTCATTCTTGATTCCCATTATGCCCTTTTTCTGCAGATTATACCAAAGGAAGATTGGAGCATGGCCACTGCGGCTACCTGTGATTGTTGCATCCCTTGATGCAATGTATCCTATGTCTCTTGATAGGGCATTTATGTAATTTAAACGAGCTATTACAACGCCACAAGGAATTGGGCATCCCAAGAACTTGTGTCCAGAAATTGTTATGCTTCCAATGGGTTTCTTGAATGTTATCTTTGGTCCCTGTATGTGCCATTAATTATTCACCAACAATTTTCTTAAGGTATTAGATTCTTAACCTTTTCTTTATATTGTCACAAAAACTAATTATAAAAAATAAAAATATCAGGTGAATAAGTTATTTTTGTAACTAAATCAAATTAAATCTTTTTTTTATGCGTTTTTTTTTTCAATTGGTTTTTATTTGTAATAATAAACTATTAGACCAATTTTATTGAACTTGATTACTAAAATAAATAAGCTAGCTATGTAGCATTATGAAAAATATAATGATAATGTGAATTCTATTTTTTTTTCTTAATGATATCTCGTTTAAACAGATTCTGTTATGATATATTATTTAAATTTACAAATCTTTGTCAAATAAATCATTATTTCTTATTGATATTTTACATTCTCAGTTATCATATTATTATTATTATTATTGGGAAGCCTTTCATGTATGTATAAGAACAATTCTTAAATGTGATATCAATCATTGTAATTGATTCAAGTTAATTTGTTACTTTATTTTAAATTAAATATGTCTTTCAATAATAAAGCAAACATATTTAAAAATTTAAAATATAAAAATAAATTGAGAAATATATATTGCTGATGATATATTTACAATCACGAATATTTTAATTGTCAAATTATTATTCATACATATTTTAAATAAATAAAATTATTTAAATTACATCATATATAATTTTACTAAATAATTTTACGTTTGAGTACACAAGTTAATCCTGCTTATGTATCATTATATACATCAATAATTTTTATCCTTAAATATAAGGTTTTTATTTGTCAAGACGATCTTAATAATTATTTATATTANTATAATTGATATTCTTTGTATATAAATTAAAATTTATTTATATAAAATTATAAATTTTATTCATGTTATTTGATTTCATTTGTAAACTTAAACTAATTAGTAAATTTAATCGATTTTGAACTTTGTAAACATATATATTCGATTGTTAATAAATGTCGAGCTCAATTTTCATAGGTCGAACTTTAGTTTTATTTGATTCGGCTTAATTTGGTTCATTTTAATTTGATTCATTTTCAATCATCATAATAGTATATGATTCATTGATTGGTATCACTCCCAACAAACTAAAACTAAATTCTTCTAAAAATGAGGAATTTTGATTATTGATACAAATAATAGTTAAAAATTTTTTTTTATTGATTTAATTACTCACTCCTGATTTGAGAAAAGGAAGCATGATTCCAAACAGAGCTCCATCACAGTGAATATAGAATCGATCACGACTGAAACCAGCTTTGTCAAGTATTTTTATTACAAGATCAATATCATCAACAGCTCCTTTCATTGTTGTCCCTGCAATAATTTATATATATTAATTAATTATGGATATCTAATAAGCAGTGTAGAAAAGAAGAGGAAAATAAAGAAAGAATACCTATATTAAGATTGATAATGGCGGGTTTGTGTTTGTTAGCAAGTAGCAAAGCCTTGAGATCATGGCAATCAATCTCGCCGGAGATCAAACTTGCAACCTTGATACATTGCATTCTGTACATTCTTGCTATCTTAAATACAGAATAATGGGAATCTTGGGAGGCATATAGAATCCCATCCGGAAATTGTTCTCTCCTATAATAATGAATAATAACAATGTTTAGTGTGTTAATTAAGTAGTAATAATAATTAAAGAGAGAAGGTTGGAGAGAGACCCAAGTAAGAGGCCGTGGAGATTGCCTTCAGTACCACCAGTGGTGACATATCCCCAATATTCATTCTTGTCTATGTCCCACAAGTTAGCGAACCAATCAAGCACACTCACCTCGAAACTTGTTGAATTCAGAGTGAAGCTGCTCCCATGAAACGGATCCCCTGCATTGTTAAGATGAAGATGAAGCAATGGAGCCAGAGCCTCGTAGTTGAATTCCTCATTCGTCGGGTACCCTGATACATAGATAAACCATGTCGATGCATGCAATGCAATGCAATTTGCAACTAACAAACCATTAATCAATGAGAAATTATAGGGAGCCAATAGAGTATCTATACAATGTGTACAATGTTAGGAAATTATTTAATTTCCTAACTTATTTGTGGGCAATACATATATCAATTATAATCACAAATGATGCTATTTCAAATTAAATGACTTATATAATGATGATCTCATTTATTGTTATAAATGCTAATTGAATAAGTCATTATTACTTTTGATTTGGAATTAAATGAGAATAAAACCGGATATTATCTTTTGTTCCTTAGATAATTATCTTTTTTGGATTTTAGATATATTATCTTTTGGGCTTTAGATACTATTTTATTTGGGCTTAAGGGTTTAATGGGTGCCATGCTCAAATATAAATAGACCTTCAGGGTTTCGGTCCCCAATATACCAAAGCCACCTTTGTTGCTCTTTCCCCATCAAAAGAGTTGCAGTTTAGCCGCCTAGGAATACAGAAGGCTTTGGTTGAGGAAGATCGAAAGAACCACAAGATCTAAACTCTTCCTATCGTATGATTCATGTTTATGAATTCAGGTACGCTTCCGCATTATGATATGATATATTTTTGATGATTCAATATGGATGATCTGGGATATGAAAATTAATTAATCCAACATACAATGGATATATATGGATGTTCAATTCAGTAGGATATCAGATGTTTATTATCTATGATAGCCAGATGGTTATTCTGGATAGTATAAGTGTATTATGTTTAAAAAATTAATAATATTTTATCCTAAATGATCATTTTTTAACTCATATTAAACCAAATAAATAACCCTATACATATTGTACAAATATTCTGTTAGCTCGATAACGAAATTCTTAATCAATTACATACCTAGAAAGCGTTGCCTGTGAGGTTGTAGTGAGGCCAAGTAGTGGGTAATTACTTGACCTAAATGAGCTTGTGTGTGGCTGTCGCCATTGATAACAAGCTTCATTATTTGTCGTCCGTTGCCGCCGTTACTGATTGGCGACAACTCCGACGAGGCTGCATGAATAATGGAAGTCACAAGTGGTGTGTCATTGGGCCTTGAATTCTCCATCTTTAATTTCTCTACTTACATGTATACGTGATCGAGCTCGCTTGACCATATTTTCAAATCATGCATTTATGTATATATAGGGAGAAATGGTAGTAGATATACTTCCAAATCAAAAAATTAACATAGCTAACTACTTATCACTAAATTATTGGTGCAACGTGGATATAGGCCACATAAATTTAAGTACGAGTAGTTATACTACTCTTTTAGATGTGTCGGTTCCTTTAAAGTTATATCTTCAACGGTTTAAATGTGCAACTTTTTAAATGCCGCTAATTTACTATTGGTGATAACGCACGTGCTTATTTTGATATGAAATTATTAATTTAAAATTGTTTATTATATTTGACTAAATTATTTAACGGCTTATTATTATTAATTTTATATAAAAACAACGAAATTTGAATATTCATCTTTATTATATAATAAATAATTATTTTGTAAGTGTTTAATTATCATTTAACTCACTTTTTATATTTTTTAATCAACCACCTTGCTCGATCAGATACACCCTATCCAAGTCATCTATCTATCCATATCTATAAAACTAGAATTTAAAAAAAATTATATTTTTTCCAAAGTTGAAACATCAAGAATAAACACCAACATAAAAGATAAATGGTCAAATTTGTTCTTAAAAAATTATTCGTTCTCTAAATTAGTTTTAAAACAATTTTTTTAATAAAATTCGTCTTTCAAATATTTTAAATTAATCACGTTAGTCCTTCTATCATTTTTTTGTTGACAGAACCAAAATTTATTAATGTGGCACACACCACAAATAAAAATGCTGAATACCGTCAAATTTTTAAAGGTAAAAACTTTACCGATAATTATTTATTGGCAAATTTTTTCATCCGCTGCTAATTACCGGAGAATTTAATGGGGGATATTAACTTTTTATTGACAAAATTCTAGATCTTGCTAAGGTTGGATTTATTCCTCGATAAATTCGACGGTAATCTTAAATTTTATTTTTTTAAAAAAATTTGTTTACGAATTCAATATATAATTTTAAATGTTTAAATTCAATAATTTTTAAACTAACAAAATTTAAAATTTTACAATTTTTTATAATAATTTATCTATAATTTTTCGTTAAAAGTTTACAAATAAATTCACACATCAAATTTTAAGAATAAAAAAAATTTTACTCGTGTATGGAAAAAATAGGATTATAAATATATACTTTAAATCCAGAAAACACGAACTTACATAAAATTTGATATGAAAAACAAGATATCTCATGATGGCTAAGTAAATTATATAGTTAAAACCCTCTAGATAATAAAATATTAAAAAAGAAAACTAATTACACAAATAGTATATCTATTTAAGATTCTAAATAATTCACTAACTTACATATATATGACTCTCAAATAGTATATCTATTAACTTACATATCTACAGAAGCATTTTATGGAATAACAGACTGTACACTTTCAATTACAAAATATAAACATAAACAACACAAATTATAATTAAACAAATAAATCAAAATTCATATATTCAAACTTAGTAAAATTAACAATAATCAATTCAATAAAATTAATTCAAAAAATAATTAACTCAAACAATAATAAATTCAAAAAATTAATAATAAGTCAATAATTAACTAAAAAAATTAATAAGTTAAGATTAATTCAGAGAATTAACAATAATCAACACTAATTAATTCATAAAATAATTAACTCAGACAATAATAAACTCAGAAAATTAACAACAATCAACAATAAGTCAATAATTAACAAGTTAAAATTAATTCTAAGAATTAACAACAATCAACACTAATTAACTCAAAAAATAATTAATTCAGACAATAATAAACTCAAAAAATTAACAATAATTAATAATAAATTAATAATTAACTTAAAAAATTAATAAGTTAAAATTAACTCATAGAAATAACAATAATAAATACTAAAATTAATTTAAAAAATAATTAACTCAAACAACATAAACTCAGTGAAAATACAAAAGAAAAATGAGGTGACTAACTATATTTAATATTTAGTTAATAAGTATTTTATGCCCATTCATTTCTCATTCTATCTTTTCCTCTATTAACTTACAACGAACACATTAGTGTTGGTTATATCATTTCTTTAATTTTTTATTTTATTTATCTTTTTAATTCTTATCAAGTGAGTAAGAATATATAAATTACATTTTATTTCTATACACATAGAAAAAATCAATTTTGTGTTTAGAAATTAAAAAGATAATTTAAAACTCTTAATATTTTTCATTTTAACATACTTGTTGTATAGATACAAGGAAAATCCAAAACGTACCAACCCCCATTGAACGTAAATTATTACGTCAGCCATCGCAACAAAAAATCTTGCCCCTTGATCTCTTTTCCTCTTTTATTAAATATCTTTTAAATATTGGTGATTGCACAACTATAAGTCTTCACCTAATTTTCTTCACCAGCTAGCTAGTCTTACTAGCTTCCAATTAAGATATAGGAATGTTTGGCCATTTAGAGTATATACAAAATAGTTGTTTGAAAATATTAAAAATAACTAAAAAGGAAATAAACCAATAAAAATATTTAAAAAATAAATTATTGGCAGTTTATAGGAAAGCTGCAAATATTTTAATAATAGTATAAAGAATAAATTTTTACTTAGTCAATATTAGTTCCTTTTAATATTTAAATTTATTATAAAATTTTTAATATTAGTTAATTTATTATAAAGAATAAATTTTTAATATTTTGATTTTAATAGTATAAAGAATAAAATTTAATATTAGTTAAATATCTCTAGTAGGGAACTCATTTCAATTCCTATTTATAGCCCACATGTTATAAAAAATAACTCCACATAAATTTTTGTGTTATAAACAGTAAACAGGAACTCAAAGTATCTCTCTCGAAGGAACTAACTCTAGGCTCTATTATGGTTCCACTTAATTAATTAATTAAAGTAATTAAAATTAATGTAGTTATTATTTTGTTTACAATAATATTATTAAAATATAAATTCAAAAATAATTTACTATTAAAAATATTAAAATTCAAAAAAAATATTTTTCATATATAATAATAGTACAACAACTATTTAACCACTAGTATTGCAACATCTAGTTTTGTAACGTAGTTAGCATTTTAAATTTTATAAAAAAATAAATAATGTTAATTATAATTTAATTATTTAATATAATTATTTAATTAATTATAATTTAATTATTTAACAAATTGCCATATGTGAAATTACAAAATTACTTAATTACAAACTGCCACTAAAGCATTTATCAGAACATGGGGCAGTGGTTGGTCACACGCAACAAAATTCGTTTGGCTGCTATTAATTACCATTGTCTAAAAGAAAAACAACCACCACTATATTTCGTTCATATGTTGGAGTGAGAACTGATAACATGTGTATAATTAAAAAGGGATGAGAAAACTGTTAGGTAGGGTAATGTAAATAAAGGTGAAGTGTTGCTTAGTGTTCTTCATATGGAACACTCGAAGAACACAATGTGGAATATATTTTTAAAATATATGAAATCAATAAATCATAATTTTTTAATAAATTATAACTCTAAAAATAAAAATTTTAAATATTACTTTATATATATATATGAAAAATAATATTAAAAAAATTGTTTTTTTTAGAGTTGTAATTTATTGAAAAGATAATTTATTGAAAAATTATATCTCTTAAAATTGTTTTTTTTTTATAAGTATTATCATAAAATCACTCACCATACACAGAAAAGAAATAGAGAACATCATTTTATAAAATATCATTGATATAAAACTTGATTGTGTGAAAGTAAAAATAGATTAAGTGTTTTTTATTGTATTTAACAAAAAATTTGTGAGTAACTCATTTTACACACCGTAATTAAATTTTTGGGGTGAATTAAGTCTAAAAAAAACACATGTATAATACATGTCTTATAGAATTACAATATTATATTTTCTATTTCTATTCCATAATGTTTATTTCTTAAAGAAAAAATGCTATTCATCGTCCTTTATCAGTCACTTATTAATCAATTTTTAAATTTAATTTTTTATTAATTATAATATTTTATAATAAATTTATATTCTAAATTTATAAAAAAATAAAAATGTAATATTTTTTCTCTTCATTTAAAAAACCCGGTAATTTTTTAAATTTGGCTTATGATATCTGAACTTTTTTTGTTTTCATCGCCATTACTACTACATATAAATAAGATAGTGAATTCATAATTTTTACCTCAATTTGTTAAACTAATTTAGAATTATAATTCATTGAATTGTAAGATGGAACGTAAATATAATTTGTAAAATATAAAAATTTTGAAAATTTTGATAGGAAAAACTAATTTCATAGCTAATAATAAAATAAATCTCAAATAGATTGAATTATCCATAACACTATAACTAATATATACCATAACAAATCAAAAATTACAATTCAACACAAATTCACAATTCAACTCACAAATCAAAACTCAAATTCACAACTTACAAGTTTATACGATACTAAAAGAAATTCAAGTAGCAAATAAACCAACCAAATTACTATAATAAACAACTAATTAACTAAAATTTAAACAAGCCATTTAATAATCATTCTATTCTTCATCATCAGTCATAAAATCTTCACGAGTTTCACAAGCTTTCGCATTATCATCTTCATTATCAGGAGCAGGAGGAAGAGGTCCTTGAAAAATTTTTCAAACTCATCATCATCAAGATAAGAAATTGCCAAACGATCCTTAGAGACACCAACAACTCTATTACAACTTGCTCAATCGTTTAAATCAGGATCTGAAATTAAAGCACATCTAAATTTTCTTTTTCTCCATCTTTGTCAGCAACAATCTACTCTTCATCAGAGTCCAACTCATCAAGACTATAGTCATAATCAAGACTTCTAGTTTGTTTTTTCTTTGCGAATCTTGAGTTTGGCATCACAAACAATATTATTCATGATTTTAGCCTTCAAACAGTTTCTCCCTTTTATGTGAACCTTTCAAAAGTATATAAAAAATATTAGTCAAACGATAAGATAGAATTAAAAAAATAACAACCAAATTTATAGAAGTAAAATGCAAATTATATTTAATTACTAACCATTTCAAAAGAGCTCAATTGCATTCACATCCAGATGAGTTACATGTCAAATTCAAGACATGAACTGTAAATTGTTGGAGCTCTGGATGCTAATTTCCATAAGAATCTTACTAATGAGCTGAAATTTCAGTAAAAATTACATTTTAAACTACTTTACTACCGAAAAATCATTTTCGAGTTTTAAAATTTTCAAGTTGAACATCCATCTTAGTAATTAGATCTGTAATTTTTGTCATCCTTTCTATACAAGCATAAAACTGCTTCTTAAGCTCATAAGCAATTTTAAAATCAGAGTAATAATGAATTTGAAAATTCAAATAATAGCCTGCAGTATGTAATGACCTATGAAATTAATTGTCCCATTTTACATCAATAATATTTCAAATAGGTATATAACTAAAACATAGAAAAATTAATAAATTAGTTACAAAATAAAAATATTTTCATGCATTAATAAAAAAAATAGTTAAGCAATTTACCTTGTCTCAACTCCTTGAAATGCATCTTATATTTTTTTCTTAGCATTTTTGATTTCTTCATAAATAAACTCTTTTGTCAGTTTTTCTTTTGAATCCACCGTACTAAGCACAAGAAAAAGAGAGTAAGCAGTTCTCAAGCAAATTATCACTTCTTTTCAAAACATCTTATTCAATATCACACTTGTAATTATCTTTTTATTTTTTGTCTTTACAAATTTACTAGAAGTCCATTGATCAGAAAAAATATTCCTATTAAAGAACCTTTGTTGCCATTGAGGCATCCTAAAGTAAGGTAAAAAGTTACAAAATGGGTCATACTCGGCCTCACCAAATCTTTCTCCTTAGTGTGGATGTGAAGTAGTGCAAGCATATATGTAAGTAGTAATCTTTCTACTTTTATAAATTGTGTCTTGTGAAGTGTTACTTTTTTTTTAAGTCTTTAACATTAAATCAATACAATGTGCTGCGCAAGGCATCCAAAACAGTTTTTTTCTCTTTTTCATTAGCATTTCTCCTGCAGCTTTATAGTTTGCCGCATTGTTGGTGATAACTTAGATGATATTTTCTTCACCAACCTCTTCAACTGCATCATCGATCATTTTAAAGATTTTGTCAGCTATCTTAGTAATATGAGAGGTATTAATAGATTTTAAAAAAAATCTCTTTAGGACTATTAACCAAAAAAATTTAGAATAGTTCATCTTCTCTTATTTGTCCAACCATCAGTCATTATTGTGCAGCCAACCTACTTTCCATATATTCTATGTTTTTCTAGTAATTATTAAACAAGCTCCATGTGTTTCTTTAAAAAAGACACTCTTAATTTATGGTAGGATGGTGACTGAAATCATTGTCCATATCTTATAGCTTTCTCAAACATTCTAATGCATTCCTCACTTTTTGATACATTAAAGAAGATATCATTATTGTAGAAAAAAGTAATAATCTCTAAACATACTTTCTCTCTCAAGTTCTTCTTAAATATATTGTTGATTGTTGTTTGAGTACTAATGCGTATTTTCTTGAATATGTTGTCATCTAATTCTTTTTCTTTTTCCTTTTCACCAGTAGTGTCACCTTGCCTCACCCATGCTTGTTTTTTTCATCGAATTTATTTGCAACTTACGTACAACATTCTACATTTATTTTTTAACGTCGTCACTAACAGTTATACAAGTCCCAACATCTTTTTAGTTCCTGCTAAGTGCTGTTTCAATCTATAAACTCCTCCTGAAAAAAATTTATGGCAATATTTACATTATCTTCTTTCCATCTTCTCCAACAGATATTCCATGCTCCCATCCTACATCAGTTCTACTTTCAAGAACATTCTTAGCAACTTTTCTTTTACTAGCAATTCTAGTTGTACTTTCTGACTGAGAAGTTGAAATGTTAGTTGGATTCTCACTTACATTAGCTTGACTCGATGCTATTTTTGTTTAGAAAAAATAAAAACAATAAATATTCAACAAATCAATTCAATATCACAGCAAAAATTCAACAATTTAACAAAAATTATTGAATTGTGTTCAATGCCAATTACAACCATCAAAGTTCAACAATAAAAATTTAATAATCCAAATTGAACAAAAAATACCAGCATAACAAAAATTTAACCATTCAATTAAAAGAAATTCAACAAAAAAAATTTAATAAAACATTTTAAACAATTAAAAACAAAATAGAGTAAAGTAAACTTAAGCCACTAAAATAACTAAAGCACTATTTAAATCACAACATCTTATCAAAACCAAATAAACTGTGACATAAAGTTCCAAGTATAAGTGAGTAAAAATGTTGAGTGCCCTCAGATTTTGTGTCTTACAAAATTTTAATGCTCACAGAGAGCTACTAAGTCAATGGTGTGCATCAAAGCCTCCCAATAAGATTCTGAGATTTTTAATTATAAACAACTACTGTCTCAATACATTTTGTGTTAAACATCATTAGGCATAATAAATTAAGATAAAGACATGATGCTCAAAGATTAAACATGTATAAACATAAAAGAAAAAGATAAAATAAAGATTCACAATAATCAATATCTAAAATAGTAAATTAAAATAATAGAAATTTTTACCAAAATAAAAATAATAATAATTGTTAACAGTAGATGACAAAGGCAGAAGAAATGGAGAGGCATTGAATCCTGTTCAATGCTCTTGCTTGCTATAAGTAGTGGAAATCTTTACTTTAAAGTTTGATCAATTGGACTTTTCAATTGAAAAGATTCATTAAGCAATAGATTGAACATATTTAATTTCAATTGAAGTTTGATCAATAAGTTTGAACTTATTACATTTTATATATTCTATCTTGTTACGATTTATGTGTAGATTATATATTTCTAGAGCTTTTTTCTATAAATCTAACTTCTTATTTAGGTATTCCCTTAACTTTTTTATAAGGATGATATTATCGACAAAAAGCATGCATCATGACACAGGCTCTTGGATATATTCTATGAGTACTTCCAGAACTAATGTGAAAATGTATGGATTTAGGGATGAATCCTGGTATAATTCTATACTAATAGAAAATTTCTCTGTCACACCAGTCTTTATAGAAGTTGTAACCCTATCATACATGTCTTTAATTACACGAATATGTGTGATCCTTACTATTCTTTTTCAAACCTTCCAAAAGACCTCCATTGGTATCATATCATACGCTTTTTTCAAATCAATAAACATCATATGTAGATCTCTTTTATTACTACGATACCTCTTCACCATCCTTTTTAACAAATATGTAGCTTTGGTGGTGGATCTGTCTGACATAAAATCAAATTGGTTCTCTGTTACTTGTGTCTCTTATCTAAGTCTTCATTCTATCACTCTTTTCCATAATTTTATGGTATAGCTCATGATCCCTCTATAATTTCTACAACTCTATATATCCCCTTTATTCTTGTAGATAGGTACTAAGGTGCTCTTTCTCCACTCATTTGACATCTTCTTTGACCTTAAAATCTCATTAAATAGTTTTGTTAACCAACTGATGCCTTTCTCTCCAAGGCCGTTTCAAACTTCAATTGGAATATTATCGAGTCCTACTGTCCTACCATTTTTCATCCACTTTAGAGCCTTTTTTACATTGAAGTCTCGAATCATTCGATAGTAGTCAAAGTTTTGATCTTCTTCCCTCGTTCATAATTGACCAAGGCTCAAAAGAGTCTTCTATCCTTCATTAAATAATTTGTAGAAGTAGCTATTCCACCTTTCATTGATAGTCTCATCTTGAGGCAAAACCTTTCCATCTTTATCCTTTATGCAACCTGATCTAAGTTTTTTGTTCTTTTTTCACAGATCTTTGCGATTCTATATATACCTTTTTCTCCTTCATTCGTGCCTAAAAATTGGTAGAGACCCTCATATGCTCTTGTAATTCTTACTTCACTTACAACCATTTTTTTCTCTTTCTTAGCCGCCTTATATTTTTTCTAATTATCTGCATTGCGGCACAAAGACCACTCTTTAAAGCACTCCCTTTTTGTCTTTATCGTTTCTTGTACACTTGCATTCCACCACCAGGACTCCTTGTCTCTTGGTTCTATCACTCTAGATTCACCAAAATTTTCTTTTGCTGTTTTTCTAATAACTTTTGTCATCTTCCTCTACATCTCCTCCGCGCTTCCATCCCCTTCCCACTTCGCCTCTTCTCCTACCCATCTTAGGAAGCTTCTTTGTTCTTTGCCTTTCATCCACCACCACCTCATTCTTAGGTTCTTTGTATGATGTCTTTTTCTTAAATTTTTCTCAATGCAAAAATTCATGACAAACATCCTATGTTGTGTTGTTAAACTCTCTCCCGAAATAATTTTACAATTAATGCAAAATTTTCGGTCAACTTCCTCAACAAGAAGAAGTCAATTTGAGAGCTTGTCATGCCACTCCTATAGGTTATAAGATGTTCGTCTCTGTTTTTAAAATATGTATTTGCAATGAGAATGTCAAAGGTTGAGGAAAAGTCCAAAATAGTTTTATCCTCGGTATTGACTACCCTGAAACCATGGCGTCCGTGAATACTTTCACACCTAGTCACTTCTCTTGGCCATTTAAATATCCTTCTAAAAAAATCTTATCTCCCGAAGGTATGTCTTGGACCAAACTCTCTAGATCGTCCCAAAACCTTATCTTGTGCTGCTCGTCCGAACTCACTTGTGATGCATAGACGTTAATCACATGAAAAAGTACCTCTTTTCACTTCAAGTTTGATAGAGATGATCCGATCACCCACCCTCTTGACATCCACTATGTCCTTCTTCCACTGCTTATCCACGATAATACCTACCACATTCCTATTCTTCACATTTCCTATATATCAAAGTTTGAAGTTGGAGGTATCCAACTCCCTAACTATCGCGCCGACCTATTTTGTTTCTTGTAGGCACATGATGTTAATCTTTCTCCTTGTCATGGTATCCACCACCTCCATGGATTTTTCTATTAGTGTGCCTATGTTCCATGTCCCGAATCTCAATATTCTGTCACTCCGACCTTTACTATTACCTTTTTCTTTGTGAACTAGTTTATTTACCCTCGTTCGTTCATGAAAATGCGGAAACCCTTACTCATTTAACACTACACCCGGACACCAATGCAGCGGGCTCTGACTCATTGACATTGTACGCGAGTCATACAGCTCGTGGCTTCCGGGTAACGACCTGGCTTTAGCGCAATAATGTCTTTGATCCATGTCATGAAGATTCGACTAAATTTTTATGTTGGCTGTCGAAAGCTTAAAACAACCCTCCTCCTTTATCTGGATTTGGGACCGATTATATAACGCATATGTAGCATAGGCAGAATTATTTAAGATAAGTTAAATAATTAAAAAAAATTAACTTAGTTAATTATCTAGCATTATTCATATTTTTTATCTATTGTCAATATTATATGACAAATATTATACAATAAAAACTTATATACAATTATCTTCATGTGAAGTTAATAGTTAAAAACGGTTAAATTATTAAATGTACTTGATTAATTTATCATCTAATAGTATTTAAAGTGAAAACTTAAGTATAATTAATTTCATGTGAAATTGATAGTTAAGAATTCTTGGATGATAATTTAGTCAAACATGTCAAACCATTTAACAATTCGTTTCTAGCCATCTTTAATTATTAATTTTACATGTAAGTCTCTTCCACAATTTATACTAAACATCACATACAAAATGTCATGCTACCAGAATATATATCAATTTTATAAAATAATCCACTTCGATATTTAAATTTGGCTCTTCAATTTATACTATATGTCCAATAATTTAATTGAGTTGTGCAATGGACATGTACAATGGATAGCACCAACATCGTTTGCAATGCAGAGAGGCTTTCTAAGTCCATCACGGAACCAAATGACTCTGTTTTGCAGAAACTCAGACACAAAAGAATCCAACATTGAAAGAGTAACATGTTGCATGACAACAACATGCGCGATGTTTCCATTGCAAGCCAAACTCCACCTACTCACAAATTCATCATCCAGAGGCCTCTCAAACACAACCGTACAACTGAACTCGTTCAGCATTGCACCAATTCCAGCACTGCCAAGTTGGTCCCTCAAGTAACGTGCATTCATTATGCACCTTTCAACTTCCTTCTCAATTCCAATTATACCCTTCTTCTGCAGACTGTACCAAAGGAAGATCGGAGCATGGCCGCTACGGCTTCCTGTCACTGTGGCATCCCTTGATGCAATCACTTCAACCACGTCTCTTGATAGCGCCTTCATGTGTTCCAAACGTGTTATTACAACTCCACATGGAATTGGGCATCCTAAGAACTTGTGCCCAGATATCGTTATGCTTCCAATTGCTTTCTTGAAACTTATCTTTGATGCCTGCACCATCCACTACCATCGTTATTTTCTTTCAAAATAATATATATAGTAATCAAATCAAGGAAAACTTTTTATTTACTCACTGCTTCTTTGAGAAAAGGAAGCATGATTCCAAACAGAGCTCCATCACAGTGAATATAGAATCGATCACGACTGAAACCAGTTTCGTCAAGTGTTTTTATTACAAGGTCAATGTCATCAACAGCTCCTTTCATCGTTGTTCCTGCAATAGTTTATATATGTTAATTATGGATATCCAATAAGTAGTGTAGAAAAGAAGAGGAAAATAAAGAAAGAATACCTATATTAAGATTGATAATGGCGGGTTTGTGTTTGTTAGCAAGTAACAAAGCCTTGAGATGATGGCAATCAATCTGACCGGAGATCAAAGTTGCAACCTTGATACATTGCATTCTGTACATTCTTGCTATCTTAAATACAGAATAATGGGAATCTTGTGAGGCATAAAGAATCCCATCCGGAAATTGTTCTCTCCTATAATAATGAATAATAATAATGTTTAGTGTGTTAATTGAGTAGTAATAATAATTAAAGAGAGAAGGATGGAGAGAGACCCAAGTAAGAGGCCGTGGAGATTGCCTTCAGTACCACCAGTGGTGACATATCCCCAGTATTCACTCTTTTGAATGTCCCACAAATTAGCGAACCAATCAAGCACACTCACTTCGAAACTTGTTGAATTCAGAGTGAAACTGCTCCCATGAAACGGATCCCCTGCATTGTTAAGATGAAGATGAAGCAATGGAGCCAGAGCTTCGTAGTTGAATTCCTCATTCGTCGGGTACCCTGATACATAGATAAAGTAAAAAACAATGAATTCTGGTAGCCTTGTAGTATTAATTATGATACATACCAAGAAAGCGTTGCTTGTGGGGTTGCAATGAGGCCAAGTAGTGGGTAATTACTTGACCCAAATGAGCTTGTGTGTGGCTGTCGCCATTGATAACAAGACTCATTTTGTTTTGTGTATTATTATTATTGTTGGTGTTGTTACTACTACTGACAAGCCTTGTTGTTAGCAATGGCAAGCCATGATATATGGAAGTCACGGCCGCGGTGGTGCTACTCTCCCCCACGGAATTCTCCATTATTATCCTTAATTTTTACCTGTGGTGTTCTAAGATGTTTTATATTACAGCCTCGCTCAATCGTGGAATCTAACCAATGTTTATATATACAAATAGAAATGTATCATTTTGTATTCTACCACACCATTATTTCTTTACCTAATCTACTACGGGCCCTTTATAATAATGTACTACATATACACCCATTAATATTTTGTACGGGTTAATAGTTAAATTTGTCTCTCAAAGATCACTCATTTTTTAAATTAGTCCTCAAATGATTTTTGCATTATAGTCATATTAGTCCTTGAAAGATAAAACGTAAGTCAAATTGGTTCTTCCGTTAGTTAGTGGCATGATGACGTGATAGGTTAATGCCACGTGTCACTTGACATTTAAACAAGTTATTTATAATCAAAATAGTCCCTAAAAGTCCAGATGTAAGTCATTTTTATCTCTAAAATTTTAAAAGTTAATTTAATTAGTCTTTATATAATTTTTTTATTTTTTCTTTATGATATTAAATTTAAAATATTTTTTAATAGTATTAAT
>NC_029780.3:116072005-116078105 GCF_000817695.3 Arachis duranensis | reverse complement strand
CTTTCCCCCTTTTCCCTTTTTTTTTTTATGTTGATGATTCCCTTGCTTTAATTTATAATGAGAAAGTATAGGGAACCAATGGTCTAAGCGTATAATGTGAATAATGAAAGTTTAGGAAGTATTAGAGATTGATTATTAGTGTTACATTGTCCTGTCAGGTTACGCTTTTAGGATGAGTGGGTTCATGACATGGTATTAGAGTTCTAAATCCGAAAAGTCAAGGGTTCGATTTTTGGTGAACTCCAAAATTAACTTAAGTTTTTGGGATGAGTGATTTTATGACATGAAATGTTTATTATCCCTGGTATTTGGATGATTATTCTGGATAGTATCGATGATGTTCATTTTATTCATGGATCAAAGATTTAGCCCATTGTACACATTGTACGCTTAGGCTATTGGCTCCCTAGCACTACCCATTTATAATTCACTGATTGTTTATTTCTGGCTTTTTTTTTTTTGTTATGGAAGAGCTGGGTGTGTTGTGTCAGATTATGAGATGAGGAAGAGTTAGAGCAATATGTGGGACAGCTTTTTTGTTCAGAGTTGGTGATAAGAAATTGGATCATATGATTTCTTTTTTTAGATTTTTTTGAGCAAATCGGATGATCTGTTTTGCATGGAGAGAAGATATGAAAATAACATAAAGGATATCGGACCATGTGACTTGTACATAAACAAAATTTTTTTATATTACTTTAAGGAAATCGCATGGTTCGTTTTCTTTGATAACGAATTTTTGGATTTAGGTTGAGCAACTCACTGGGTCCGAGTTGTGGAGGAGAAAATTTTTTTATTTTCACTAAAAGAAATCGGATGATCCGTTTTCATTATTATATAGTTTATTTGAATTAGGTTACAGAAGTCGTTTAGTCCGATTTGTGTGTGTATATATACACTTGCGAAGGTGTAGTAGATCTTAATCCACCGACCAGATCTAACAATCTTCATCTTCTTCGACTTCTCTTCTTCTTCCTCTTGGTCTGGTGTGGAGCTGGTTGGCTTGGATAGGAAAAAATTGATAGTGAAGTATTTGTGTTTATTTAATTGAGTGAGAAGAATGGATGATAGAATTCTTTTGAAAGTGTATTATTTTGGTCAAATTTTATTGCAGACGCCTGAAGGAGTAAAATTTGTTTGTGAAGATCCGTTGGATGTTGTTATTCCGTTCACAATTTCATTTAAAGAGCTTAAAAGTGTGATTTGTGAGAAGATTGATTCGGAGATGTCAAGAAAAATATCATATATTTTATACAGATGTTGTTATCCTGTACCAGTATTTGGTGGATTCGTTCAATTTCAGACGCAATATATAACGGACGAAGCGAGCATGCAGGAGATGTTTTCAATGTATATTGAAAGTCGTGCTCAAATCTCGTTCATCGAGTTGTACATTGAATTCGAATAATCTGAGACGACCAAAATATTTTACGGGAAGACTACAATAGTGACAGTGAGGAAGAGTTCGAAAGTAATTACGAAATCGTTGGTTCAGACGGAGATAAAGATCAAGGTGACGGCAGTGTGGCTCCGAATGTGACAGACGTTGCAAATGCACTCGCGAACGAAGTGCCATTTGAGGAGCCATCTTTCATGCGAGTTTTGGATTTGGAAGCCATGCATGCTCCGGAGTTTCCGGACTATATGAGTGCAGGTACTCGTTTAGCATTTGTAAAATAGTTTATTTAGTCAAGTTTAAGATAAAAATAAATTGAGTTAATTAGTATTTAGGGTGCAATATTTATTTAGTTATTTAGTGAATTAATATTTATTAATAAGTATTTATTAGAGTATTTATGAAGTTATTTAGGTGATTGGTATTTATTTTTAGTTATTTAGTTAATTTGTATTTATTTAGTTGCTTAGTTAATTAGGGTTTATTTATTAATGAGTAATTATTATAGTATTTATGATCATTATAGTATTTATGAAGTTATTTAGGTGATTGGTATTTATTTTTAGTTATTTAGTTAATTTGTATTTATTTAGTTGCTTAGTTAATTATGGTTTATTTATTAATGAGTAATTATTATAGTGTTTATGAAGTTATTTAGGCGATTGGTATTTATTTTTAGTTATTTAATTAATTTGTATTTATTTAGTTGCTTAGTTAATTAGGATTTATTTATTAATGAGTAATTATTATAGTATTTATGAAGCTATTTAGGCGATTAGTATTTATTTTTAGTTATTTAGTTAATTTGTGTTTATTTAGTTATTTAGCTAATTAAGGTTTATTAATGAGCATTTGTTATAGTATTTAATTTTAGTTGTTTAGGTTATTACTATTTATTTTTACTTAGTTAGTTAATTTGTATTTATTTAGTTATTTAGTTAATTAGGGTTTACTAATGAGTGTTTATTATAGTATTTATGAAATTATTTGGAAGATTAGTATTTATTGTTATTTATTTAGTTAATTTGTATTAGTTAACAGTATGTATTAATGTGTTTGTATATCATTATTGATGTTGTGAGTATTGATTTAATATTTAATTGTGGTCATTAAACAATCGTGTATTAAAATACTTATGGTATGACTGCCGTCCTGGTAGAAGTTCCTTTTGTCGCAGATGGTGAATTCGCCGTGGGGATGGAATTCAGTTACAGGGAAGCTGTTATTAAGGCGATGAAGGAGTATACCTTCCGAAGATCTGTATACTACCGTGTGTATGAGTCGGAGCCGTTGACATTTTATGCGAAGTGTACACAATACGGGTCAGGGTGTGATTGGCTTATCAAAGTTAGCATGATCAGCAGAAAAGTACTTTTGGGTTATTAGGAGGTACAACGGTAGTCACACTTGTACCAGAGCAACCATTTTCCAGGATCATTCAAAGCTGGATTCAAATACAATTGCAGAATCCATAAAGCCGTTGGTTGAGGCTGACCCCTCTTTAAAGGTAAAATCAGTTATTGCAGAAGTACAGTCGAAGTTCAACTACACCGCCAGCTATCGGAAAGCATGATTGGCTAAGTAAAAGTCAGTTGAGAAAATATTTAGAGATTTATATGATATTTGAAACAATGTAACTTATGTCAATGTACTTTCCCATAATAGAATCACTGTAACATGTTTCAATACACTTTATGATAATTGAATCATTGTAATCATAGGGAATGTACTTTATGATAATAGAATCATTGTAACCTACTTCAATGTACTTTATGATAATAGACTCATTGTAATCTATGTCCAAGTAAAGCATCACATGCAAATTCATCATACATATAATAGTTAATGAAATTCAGGAACATCAACTGAAACATACAATACTTAGTTGGTATTTAGGAAACTTCAGTCATACATAGATAATTACAGTATACATGACGAAAGATAACTGATACAAAGATAAAACTAACTACACCACAACTACTTTCTCGCTGTCCACTTTTCAAAGGTGACGATGTTCTTGCATTTCTTCGCGGCCTTTTTGAACACAGACGGAGTGTATCGACTCGCGCTACGACGTGGTGGATCAATCCTGAGGTTGTAGCCTTTGCCTGTCACATCTGGAGTACGGGTGCCACCTGCATATAAAACAATCAACAACATGATGTGGCACTTAACGTACACCTGTATACTGTTTTTATCAGTCAACTATATCCGTTCTTTTAAATCTCGTAGCCACGTAAATTTTATGCCGCTTTCTCAACACTCCGACTTTAACGGTGCGACCCCAAATTGGTGCAGACACTCTGTTTGTAAGGCTTCAAAACTACTCAAAGTCATCTCTGTCACTGGAAGACCATCGGTCGGAAGACCGAAGATCATAGCCATGTCTTCCAGTGTCACGACACATTCACCAACCGGAAGGTAAAAGGTATGTGTGTCTGGGTACCACCTTTCCACTAAAGCGTTTACCAGTGCTTTCTGACATTGAACAACTCAAATCTGGACGACATGGTAAAAACCAGTAGATCGTAAATGCTCCTCCACCCTATTACTAAACTATTATATTAAAAAAAATTCTCCACAACACTCACTTAATTACATTTAAGCATACATATTCCGGACTATTATATAAACATATAATCCTAAATTGTTAAAATTAATTATAACAACTACCTACTTAACTCTAATTTATAATATTATTACAAAAATTTATAAACAAGTAATTTTTAACACTCATCTATTATATTGGAACAAAATTGTAAACAAGAATTAATTATACTTAAACACACTTATCTAAGTATCATTTAAATATATATTCCTAAATTTTTAAAATTAATTATAATAATTAACTAATTAACTATAATCTCTACTATTATTACAAAAAATTCTAAAAACCTATTTTTTAATTTCTAATCCATTATATTTACCAAAAAGTCAGCCACAAGAATAACGCAAATTAAACATATATATTTCTAACTATTATTTAAACATATATTCCTAAATTTCTACAATTAACTATAACTACTTAATTATAACTTCTAATATTACTCCAAAATTTTTTAAAAACATATGTTTTATTTATTTATAACCTATTATATTATAAACCATTTTAAACAAGAATCAACTACATTTACACTCTTTTTTAAACATTTATTTCTAAATTTCTATCAATACAATTATAAACTCAATCATTCTCAATTCAAGTTCTAACAACAATAAACTTAACTAAACTTCAAAAATAATAAACAGAACTATAAAATATAAAAAATTAACAAATAAACTTACATAATCAAAATAGTTGAGATATTTTACAATGTGAAGCTCCGGACGATCAATCTTTCTGGTTTGTGATCTCTTTGACATTTTCAAAATTTTTGGAACAGCCCACGGATGAAAAGCACCAAGCTTTTAGGGTTTCAATGAGGAAGAAGATGGCATGCAACTCACTAGGTGGGGAAGAAAGGGAAAAGTGAAGATAGGAACGCGACTTGTGGGGTTAAAAGGGGCACTGTTCTGGGGAGCCATGGGCGTGCGACGCGTGGACAACTCTTCCACAATTCGAACGGTCCGCGTGAAGTCCACTTCTCGCACGGTCCAATTTGACTAGGGTAATTCGCTCGGTCCGTTTTCTGTTTGCACTGACACTATACTGTAAAGTTTTCCTCCTCTCCATAATGTCGTCCAACACACACTGTAGCTCCATAATAAAATTAATTTGCTTTTATTTCTTGCATTGACAAATTATTTAATTATTTTATCTTAAGAGAATTGTTTATTAAAGTCTAAAAGATAATATTAAAATTAATACTATTAAAAAATATTTTAAATTTAATATCATAAAGAAAAATAAAAAAATTATATAAAGACTAATTTGATTAACTTTTAAAATTTTAGGAATAAAAATAATTTACGTCTAGACTTTCAGGGACTATTTTAATTATAAATAACTTGTTTACATGTCAAGTGATACGTAACATGCCAGATGTCACTAACCTGACACGTCAACCAATCATCTTGTGACACGTGGCATTAATCTATCATGACATCATGTCACATGACACTTAACACGTGACATGTCATCATCTAACTAACGGACGGACCAATTTGACTTATATTTATCTTTTAATGATTAATATAATTAAAAAAATTATTTAAGAACTAATTTAAAAAATAAGTGATCTTTCATAAATAAATTTGGCTATTAACCCTATTTTGTATTCTACCACCGTTATTTCTTTACCTAATATACGGACCTGTATAATAATTGATGATACCTATATATATAAACAATAAAACTACATAACTAAGTTATTTTAATAATTAAATTGATTCAATAATTTTAATAACATACTAAAAATTAATTAAAAAATAATTAGACTTAATTAAAAAAATAACTTATCTGCCTATCATTTTTCTTTTGCTGTCTAAATATATACAGGGACATCAATAATAATGAAAGGAGCGGTTGATGAGCTTGGTATTGTATATCTGTAATAATGGAGACAGTTGAGGAAAGTCGTTAGAGTGGCAATGGATTCTCAATTGATCGAGTGATTTTCAGTATCTTAAATACCCGATCCTCATCAATTCCCATGACCTAAAAAATGGTTTACTTTTTGCTTATTGAGTCCTCATCAATTTAGCTACCACGTGGTACGCATGCTTCGTTGGAGATTGAATACAAGATATATTATTAATATATGA
>NC_029780.3:116035608-116071108 GCF_000817695.3 Arachis duranensis | reverse complement strand
ATTATATATTATTACATAATATAAAATACATAATATATTTATTAATATAAATAATTATAATAAATAATATATAATTATAGTTAACTTTTTATATAATTAAGTCATGAATTAATAAGTTGAGTTTATTCAAACTCACCCTTAATTCAAAATCTCGTCAATTCAATTGACTTTAAATGGGCTTAACTCGCTTCAAACTGCCTAATTTTATTCATTAAAAGCCAAATGCAGCGGATTAGGCAGCATCAAAGAAACGTGATTATGATGGGTGAAGCCTGGAAATAAAATTAAGTACAAGATATAATCCGCGTCATGAAACTCAATTTTGGAAAGCATGGATGGATGGTTCCAAATCAAACTCAGAGAGAAATGCCTCAATAGACAATAGTCAATAACTAACTATATGTATTACGATTGACTATTAGAGTACTAGTGTTGCCAAATATTAATGCATCAGCCCAGTGCATTTAGGTTACAACATAATATTAATGATAATTAAATTAGGTGTACATTAAAATTAACTATTAAAATTAGTTATTAGTATATAATATATATTAAAATATAAAATATATATTAAAAACGAATTAAATTATATATGTATTTATATAAAAATATATAGTAATTAGTTTTGGTATATAAATAGTATTTTTGTATTAATCGATCTTGTTTAATTATATGATAACTATACACGAGTTTTTAAAATAAAAGCTTGAAAAAAGTAAGTTGGACTAATGCTAGATTTGGTAAAGATTTTAAATGTACTTAATGATAAAAATAATCATCTGCATATCTAATGAATTGAATATCTAATATATTTTAATTATATATACCTAAACTCAATCTAATCAAAATAATCATCTATATAAAAATTAAAATAATCATCCACATACCTACTAAAATGATCATCCTAAATTGACCATTAAAATAGAAAAAAAAAAGATGAATAACGAGAAAAAACAATTATTGTGGTGAAACATAGTTTTGAAGGACTAGGCATGACGAAAGCGGCACTGTTGTGAAGCATAGAGCTCAAATATAAAAGAAGCTAACCATGTTTGAATTCGAAGAAGAAGAGGAGCATGGTAGTATTATCGGTGAGAGGAGGTTTGAAGGAATGGGAGAAAGTGAAACCGATCCGGAAGAGAGGCGCACGAAAAAGCGGCAGCAACGTTAGGCTGAGCGTCGGAGAGCGAGGCGCATCGGGCTAATCGGTGAAGGTGAAGATGGTGTTGGTGGGAGGCTGCAGCGGCGTTAGTATGGCCAACGAGAAATTCAGTGACGGGAGATGAGGACCGGAGAAGATGACGGTGAATTTTAAACGTGTATTAGAGGTTACGGTAAAATTAGAAATAACCGTATATAGTGTGAATGTGTTTAAATACAAATTCTAATCTTTTAAAATTTAAAATTTAAAATTAAATAATTAATTAATAATCTGATTTTTAATTATATTTTTTTTATCTATTTTACATATTGTACACAATTAATATTGATTCCTAATATTTTCTCTTTTCGTATACAATATGCTAGCACAACACAAATAATTAATTTCAATCAAGATATCTAATTGTGCATTGAGCAAGAACAATTTGCAGCGCCAACTTCCTCTGCTATGCATAGAGGCTGAAAAGAGCCATAATCCTCGAACTGTGAAAAGGATCCTTTATGAAGAAACTCAGTAACAAAAGAATCCAACATTTGAATGGTAACATGTTAAATGACTGCCACGTGTGCAATGTTTCCTTGGCACGCCAAGCTCCACCTACGGCTAAATTCATGATCAAGAGGCCTCTCAAACACAACAATGTTGCTATGCTCATTTAACATTGCACCAATTCCAGCATCACTTAGTCGATTGTTCAAGTAACGTGCATTATGGCTATGCAATTTTCCACTTCGTTTTGAAGCCCTATTGAGCCTTTCTTTTTGATAGCATACCAAAGAAAGATTGGAGCATGTCCACATCGACTACCTGTGATTGTTGATGAATTCATCTTACTAGCATGATGAATTCCAAGTTCCTGACTTCTTCGAGCTCCCCACTTTATCCCAACTCAAGAGGTGGATTTTCCTAGTTTGGTTGGTGTTTCTTCAAAAAAAAAAACTCCTGCATTTACGATCAATAGCATTACAAGTAACAGAAGGAAGTAACACAGTTTGCATCGTATATAAAGGAATAGAAAAAAGAACAGATTTCACCAAAGTAGATCTTTCTGCCAAAAAGAGAAAAAACACTTTCGACGAATTAAGTCTCAAATTTAGTTTATTGATAATGTCATCGAAAATATGTTTGGACACTTTAGAGTGAAGCAGAGGGACTCCTAAATATTTTCCAAGATTGTCTGTTCTAGTAAACTGGAGGGTTTCACTGAGCTCGATTCTCACATTATTTCACATATTCTTTGAGAAAAAAACTCGTGTCTTATTAAGGCTAACTTTCCGTCCAGAGCTAATACAAAATGCTTCAAGACATTTATTAATGATAGTCACTTGATCTATGTTTGTCTCTGCAAAGAAAATCAAGTCATCAGCAAAACATAGATGAGAAATAGGAGGTCCATCCTTATTTAACCGGATAGGCTTCCAATAGCCGTGATCTACTGCAGCCTTGATAAGCTGAGAGAGTCTTTCAATGCATAGAACAAAAATATATGATGAAATCGGGTCCCCTTGTCTGATTTTCCGAGACGGCGTGAACTCCTGCAACTCTTCACCATTCTAAAGCACTCTCATCTTAGCCATAGAGATACAGAACATAATAAGATTTATAATATGAGGAGGCAGCCCCACATCAACTAAGGTATCATTGATGAAGCTCCATTTAAGCCTATTGTAGGCGTTTACTAAGTCAATTTTAATGGCTATCCAACCTTTTCTGCCTTTCTTATTCCTCATGGAGTGAATGACTTCCTGGGTAATGATGATATTGTCAGAGCTATGATGGCCTAAAACAAAATTACACTGGGTGGGCATTACCAACTTTCCCATAAGACCTCTCAGACAATTGGCTAAAACCTTCATAATTACTTTATATAACACATTGCAGAGATTAATGGGACGCAACTGTTTAAAACTGGTTACTGGCTCCACTTTGGGAATGAGAATAATAAGAGTTTCATTAATCTCCTTTACCTTCTCCGGGTTCTAGAAAATATCACCAATAAGAAGGCATAAATCATTTTTCACTTTCTCCCACTGGCTTTGGAAGAAAATAACTTGAAAATTGTCTCTGCCAGGTGCTTTGAAACCTCCCATACCAAAAACAGCATGTTTGATTTCTTCATGCAAGATATTTTTACCAATGATCGAGATATCCTCATCACAGAGAATGGGAAACTCACCTCGCAGTACAAAAGGAAAGTCGAGGTTATTATCTTTATAAAAATCAGCAAAGAAATTAAGAGTCATACTTTCCAGAATATTGGGGTCAGAAATGGGATTATCCATGTCATTGTGGAGCAAGTTTATTTTGTTCTTCCTTCTTCTGATCATAGTTGAACCATGGAAGAACTTAGTGTTTCGATTCCCGAATTCAAGCCATTTACTCCTTGACTTTTGGTAATACAAAATTTCTTCTTGGGTTAAGATATCCTGGTACTCCTTCCAAATTTGACCTCTAAGCTTTTCTAAGAAATTATTATTCCCCTGATCCAAGGTGTTGGTAATGCCTTGAAACCTCCTAATGATCTTCTTTTTCTTCTTTAAAATATCTCCGAAGACATTGGTATTCCATTCTTTGAGAGAGTCTCTAAATGATGAGATATCATTGTTCCATGAACTTTCCATGCTCCATGAACTATTTACAATATTTTTTATGTTTAGGTGGGTTAGCCACACAGCTTGAAACCGAAAAGGTCTTCTGCCTATATTTGGAAAAGAAGTGGTCTCTAGTTGAAGACAAATGGAGTTGTGATAAGATTTGAGAGGCGAGAGGTGGATGATTCTAGCCTCCGGGAATCGAATTTGCCAATCAAGATTGCTGAGTCTACGATCTAATCTTTTCACTAGATTTTTCCATTTTCAGGTAAAAGGCCAGCCATCAGAACCCAAGTCAATTAAACCACAAGAAGAGACACAGTGTTAAAACCCAGAACATGCACCAGCTAAAACTCTAGTTGACCCTCCTCAATGCTCATGGTTGTGAAGGATAGAGTTAAAATCTCCAAGCAAACATCAGGAATGAGTATTGTTTTCGGCCAAAGAGATAATACTATTCCACAAAGATTTTTTTATAATATAATTCGGGCTCCCATACACAGCTGAGAGAACCCAAGGATCAGAATTACGAAAGGAGACTTTCATGTGAACCACTTGATTGTTATGATATAGAACATCAACATTCCAACATTTCTTATTCCACATACACCAAATACCCCCCGAATGACCTTGGGCTTCCACAACAAATGAGCCATCGAACCCCATTCTATCTCGAATACTCCTACCTTTCTGACCAAACACATGAATTTTCATAAGAATGATAAAATCAGAGTTATATTCTCTTCTTAAGTCCCTAATAAGAGAGTAGAAGGATTTACCACTAACACTACGGTAATTCCAATTAATAAGATTCATCATTAAAAAACCAAAAAGGGAAAGGGGGTCATCAAAAACCCAAATCATACTTGGGCTTAAGCCTTGCCTCCAAATCGGGTGTTACCTTGGGATTCCCTCCTTCATTAGTGCAATCATCCACCACCATGTCCGTACCTGCTTCCGGTGGCCTCCCCAGAGTGTTTCCCGAACAGCCATCCTGATTTTCCGTGTTTGAGGAAGAGGCTCGATTAACCATTTAGATGAGAAAGTTGTCCTTCACAACAAAGCTTTCTAAGGTACCACTAACTTTTCTTGAAAGTTCAAAAGCCTCTTGTTGATCCTTTTGCATATGCCTCATATTATCAAAAACCACTGGTTCCATAGCCGCTAACTCGGGGTCTTTCTTTTTGTGGCTTGAACGAGCTTCATCCTTAGTAATTACTAGCTTGTTTTGAGTGGAGATAACTCCTTCTGGACTTTTAGGTTTGACATTGTTGGGCTTGTCTTTAAGTCCAATTTTAATTCCCAAAAAAAAGTCTTATTGTTGCCTTGTGGATTTTTGCCAGCTCCTTGTCTCAACACTTTTCTCATGATGGGTTGTTTCTTTTCAGCCCGTAATTGGACTTTTTATTTTTGATACTCTATTGGGCCACCGTGATTAAAAGCGTGGTTCTCATTCCCTGCATGCATGTCCTTAGCATCTTCACTTTCTTCATGCAAAATAGAAAATTTTGAGCCGTTGCCCAAATCTTCATCATCCTGATTCTCTTCATACCCATAATTAGAAATATCATTGTGAGAATAAGCACTCCTACCATTAGGATTCTTTTCTTTATTGCGACGAGATTGCCTTCTCACCATCATCCACGAACCGAAATTTGGGGGAGCCTGATTATATTGCATATTTTGCTGCGTTTCCGAATATTGATTCTTTCTTGTAATATGACTACCTCTCGCGAAATCATCGCTATTGCAAAATTTTTCTTATCTGCATTGTTCCGTACTTTCTAGCTACCTTCTCCTTCCTGGTTGTCTCCATCGATGGCCACCCTCTCACCGCAAATGTCAGAGAGGTGTCCATACACCCCGCAGGTAAAGCATATTTGATGTAACCCTTCGTACTCGATGTTTAGCTCGCAGTCCAGAACAGAGATCTGGGGTACCAGTTTCTTTGCAAGGTCTATTTCGACACAAATCCGAGCAAATTTACCTTTTGAGTATATAGACATTGTACAATCAATTTTAAGAATATGTCACTGAGTTGAACCCACTCTCTAGAGAAACTGGTGATTATATAGCTCTACAGGTAGGTTGGAAATACGAATCCAAGTGGCAATTTTTTTAACTGCCTTCTCAGTTGTAAGAAAAAATGGTCTCCACCTTTGAACAATGAGATAATGTCCTGCCATTATCCAAGGTCCTTCCATGAGCGCATGAGTGTAGTCTTCCTCATCTGAAAAGTGAACAAAAAAATAGTCACGATCCATATCAATGACATTTATCTTACCTTTTCTGACCCAGTCTCTGTTAAGTCGTTACTCCATGAATCCCAAGCCCACATGTTTTCCTAGCACCTTCACCTCAAGGGCGTTCTTCCAAGGTTTACACCATTCCTCGAATTCGGATTGTGAGATAGGGATGGTCGGATAGGGATCAAAAGGCTTTTCTATCATCGATTCTTCCTTCTCCATATCTTTATACCAACGATCCTCAGGATCGGAGGCGTCATCATCAATGTCTTCAACGACCATAATATCTCCTTCTAGGTTAGGACCTGTAGGAGTGAGCAAGGAATCCTTATAGGAATTTTTTTATCCATGTGCATTAGTTTCTAGTTGTTGATGATCACTCACTCCCATAACAGTGTCTGGTTATGGATCGCTCACGTCCATAACATCTCCTGACTGGTCTAGGTCACCTTCCTCATGTGTCTTGACCTTTTTAGTGCTACAGTGTACCAAATCCTCTTCTTGATTCGAAATCCTAGCTGGGCTCTCGTCCATAACTTTTTTTTTCTAATAGAACACTCGATCCCTCACTTTTATTTGTTACCAATGACCATGGAGTATAATTTGTTTAACCATATGTAATAAGTATGGAAAATGAAAATACAAATATCCGCACATGTAACATCTAAGCTTGAGATTTTTACTTAATTAATGAAGTTAATGTAAATAAGTGCGACTCACTGCTTTGAGAAAAGGGAGCATGATTCCAAATAGAGCTCCATCACAGTGAATGTAGAATCTATCACGATTGAAACCACTTTCTTTAAGTATTTTTATTACAAGATCAATGTCATCAACAGCTCCTTTCATCGTTGTACCTATATTACAGAAGTAGGTGCATAAGTTTGTTGATTTGATAATGTATCAGAAATGAGAGTAAATAATCAAGTTGGATTGATCTAGTAATTAGTTCAATAGTCTGTTTAAACAAATGCTGAGAGTAAATTTGTAATAAAGTCCTTAACTTGTTAGGCTAAAAAATACCGTGTGAAAAAAAAAAAAAGAGATGAGAGCAAGCAAAACCTATGTTAAGATTGATGATGGCTGGCCTGTCCTTGTGATGAAGTAGCGAAGCTTTTAGATCAGCACAGTCAATCTCATCGGAGAAAAGAGTTTTAACTTTGACAAATTGCATTCGATATATTCTTGCTATTTTAAATATTGAAAATGTGAATTTTTCGAAGTATATAGAACGCCATCAGGAAATTGTTCTTTCTTAGATAGATCAATGTGTGTTAGAATACGCCTTTTTATGTTTTGGTGCCCACGGTATCCCCCAACTCGACAGGTCAAGGACTAATCCGTTGCGGATCGGAGCTCCATTTAAGGGTCTGCTGCTGGCCAATGAATTGCTACATGCACAAGGCGAGATTCGAACTCCCGACACTTGTTTAAGCAGACGAGTGAGCTGACCACTCGACCAACTCAAGTTGGTTTATACGCCTTTTTATTTTAATAATAATAATAATAATAATAGAAATTTTCACTTGTCAACTAACTATATCTCAAACAGCATAGTTTTTTATATTCACATAAAAATTGCGAGTTCGAGTTTCTCTATTTTAAAAAAAAAATAGAAAAATCTATGTTTCCTCCTTAGAGATGGGAGAGTAAAATTTTCTAATAAGTAAACAACGAAAATGTTTGGTAACCAAAAAATATTAGTAAAAAACAGCCAAAATTTGTCTTATTTAATATTTATTAATTGTCGTGATAATGAATGAATACTAAATAAAGTAAGTTCCGGCTCACTAGTCCGCTTAAGCAAGTGTTGGAAGTTCGAATCCCGCCTTATGCATGTAGCAACCCATTGGCCAGCAACAAACCCTTAAATGGAATTCAGTACCGCAGTAGATTAGTTCTTAACCGGATTGGGGATACCGTGAGAAACCAAAAAATAAAATAAGTTTCGGCTATTTTTTACCCTAACATAAGTAAACAAAAAATAAGAAACTGACCCTACTAAAATGGCGTGAAGATTGGCCTCAGTTCCACCAGTAGTGACGTATCCCCAATACTTATTCTTTTGTATGTCCCACAAATTAGCGAACCAATCAAGAACACTAACTTCAAATGATGTTGAATTTAGACGGAAGCTGCTCCCAACAAATGGATCACCGGCATTGTTTAGGTGAAATTGTAGCAATGGCGCCAATGCATCGTAGTTGAAATTCTGATTCGTGGGGTACCCTGCGCAAGTATACAAACCAAACACATTATTAATAATGTATTAACTCCTTGCCAAAAGTAGTAGTTACAATAATAACTATTTTTTCTTTATTGGTATATAATTAAGAATTAAAATCAAAATTAAAGGTTACCCAAGTTGCGCAAGTTGAAGTGATTTAGAGTGTGGAGATAGTGATTAATGACAGCACTCAAATTTGCTTGTGGCTCCCCGGTGCAGTTAGGGGAGATAGCGAGGTTCATGTGGCACCCATTATTGTTATTGTGTTGTTGTTCCTCTTCTGTTGTTGTATGAGGTGGTGGAGTCAATGCCATTGGCACCTTCTTTCCCTTGATTCTTCAAGTCTCTATTTACTATTTATAGAACGCTATACTATGTATACACTAAAATTAGTCACTAAAATCAGTTATTAGTATAAAATACACATTAAAAATAAATTAAATCACACATATATTTATACACAAATACATTGTGATTAATTTTAGTATACAGTTAACTTTTTTGAATCATAAGCTGATTTTGATATACATGTAATATAGTCGATAAAATATATATTAAAATATAAAATGTATATTAAAAATAAATTAAATAATATATATTATATATAATAATTAATTTTTTTTCGAAAATTAAGAGTGAGATTCAAATCTAAAACATTTAGGTAAAAAAAATTATGGCATTTAAATTATGGTGAATTATATAGTAATAATGTAAGTCTATAGATCTTTCTTTTTATAGGATGAAAGAAAGATTAAAATAAATTAGGACCTATATTTTGAACAATAATAAAATAATAAAAAATAACTATAAAAAATAATATGCTGAACGGCGATGGTTTGTTGAAACGATTGTTGAAAACTGCCATCAAACCTAATTCCAGCATCCATAACCATGACGTTCCAGTTAGTCGCCGACCTTTGATTTTGTTACGGCTTAAAACTGCTGCTAATAAAAAAAAGATGTATAATTTTATTTTTTTAAAATTTTATTATTTTACTCAATTCATATAATTATTTATTCGCACGTTTAAAAATAAAGAAAAGGGTGGATTATTGAAAGCACGAACATGTATAAAATGGTGGTGTTTGAAAAACAAAATAACCATTCACCAAAATCATATTCATTTATATTTCTCTATCTCATCAGTTTTGTCTATGATCGAAGATGGTGAGCTTGTCCTTGTGTGAGCTAGCAAGCTAATAGCAGCGAAGACTAATTTAGATCAGTGCACACAATCTCACTAGCACTACAAAAATTACTATTTAATATTTTTTTATTTAAATCGACGGTCCTGAAAATTTTATCATATCGTTTAATATTTTAAAAATCAACCCCGCAAACCGTCATGTAAACTAAAATTTGCCTTTCTTTTTTGTACTAATAGTCTAACAAAAATATGAGAGTTTTTTATTATTGCCTTTGGATGATTTTTATTATTCCTAAGAGAGTTGTTTTACAACGAACTCCACATGTAATTGGACATCATCACATGTGCAATTTATGATTCATTTGTTTCAAATAATTCGTTACACATATATATGGGTTCAAATGAGTTGACTTTAGAGAGAAATTGCAACCTAAAAATGGGTCACCTGAATTAATTCTTTAAATGCAGGCATCATAAATTAATGAATGCTCTATGCTCCATCATGAATATATATATATATATATATATGGTAAATTCTACTATACTTTTTTTAAAATAAAAAATAAATTATTTTTTTATAACATATACAGTAATTATTAATAAATTATTTTTTTGTCAGAACTTTAAATTTGATATCTTCTTCTCTTTTTTTTTCAATTAACGCTATATTTCTCTTAAAACTTAATAACAGTATAATTTTTATCATCCTACTAAATACATTTCTTCTTCTCCCGTTAAAAAAAATTAATGTATTGATAGGAGCATATTGAACTATTATATTATCACAAAAAATATTAAATTATTATCCAGATAACAATGAGATAAAATGGGATAAGTAGTATTTTAATATTCACATTCGTCTCAAATATTAATTAATTATTTTGGATTTAATTATTTTGTTAATCCCTATAGTTTTGCAAAAATTTTAATTAGGTCTCCGTACTTTTTTCTTTTTAATTGAGTCCTTGCACCAAATTTTTTTTTAATTGGATTTCTATACTTTTTTTTATTTAGGTTCCTACACCAATTTTTTTTTAATTGGGTCCTTATACAATTAAGTCAATTACTATCAAAATGGACCTAATTGAAAAAAAAATTGGTACAGAATTCAATTAAAAGGAAAAAAAGTATAAAAACCTAATTAAAAATTTCGCAAAACTATAGAAACTAACAGAATAATTAAACCATTATTTTATTATTCATGCCATTATTTATCTACAGGAATTTTATTGCCCAAATCCATATATACCATACAGACCATACCTTCTTGCTTCTCTGAACGTAATATCTTTTTTATGACATCTTTTTTTTTTTGAAATATAATCTAAATCATAAATACAAATTACAGAAAAAAGTTTTACAAAAGAGAGAGCTTCAAAATTAATAGATATGCTCGTTGAAGTTGGAGATTGAAAATGTAAGAATATAATAAATTTAAAGTCTTATCCTAATTGATTGAAAATTGTGATTAAATTTGAAAGAAATTAGAGTTTTAAAATTAGATAAGAAAAAGTGTATTTAGTAAGGATAACGAAAATGATACTATTATCAAATTTTAAAAGAAATATAAAGTCAATTAAAAAAAACGTGAATTTTAAAATTTTAATAAAAGAATAATTTATTAATAATTATTGTATATATCACAAAAAATAATTTATTTTTTATTTAAGAAAAAGTAAAATAAAATTCACCATATATATCATCCATTATTATACAGGTCCGTAGATTAGGTAAAGAAATAACGGTGTTAGAATACAAAATATTAATGAGTGTATATGTAGTACATTATTATAAAGGGCCCGTAGATTAGGTAAAAAAATAATGGTGTGGTAGATTACAAAATGATTCTCCATATTGATATCTATGGGGCCGGATTTAGCAATATAGTCTTCTGCCATAAGTTCAACAATTTCATCAGGATTTAGCTAGTTTTTCAAATCCATTATTGATTACTATATCACAATATGATTTGATCGGCTGTTGATCAATTTTTGGGACAATGGTGTCCCTAATATGTTGATCGATTGTAGGGGTTTCATTTGATTCCATCTCTGTTTCTGTAGACTTATTTTCGATACCTTCTATGGGGCCATCATACTGATTAGTCCCGTCCATTTTTACTTTCTTTGTGCTCCTGGTGATGAGGTCTTCTTCTTCCGGCAATTTCTTGTCAACTTCAAAAGGTTGGTTTTCGGTGCTCACAGGGAGGTTCATGTTACTTTTCTCAGAGAAAGAGAGTGAGGGAATTGGTCATACACATGTTACTTTACATCCAACAAATTATGCCATATACACCCAAAAAATTACGCAATATACTCCTAAAAATTAGTTACGAGAAGAACTAGAACAAGAAGAACAGTAAAACATAGAATAATAACTAAGAAGAACAGTAAAACCTAGAACCAAGAAGAACAGTAAAATGTAGAACAAGAAGAATATTAAAAACAGTAAAATGAGAGATAGAACAAGAACAACAGTTAAACCTAGAAGAACGTAGAAGAACAGTAAAACCTAGTTCTTCGATTTCGAAATGTGAAAAATCTACAAGATGACTAAAATAGTAACGTACCTTGAGTAATATTTCTTCGTTTTTTCTGAAAATTGTTGATGGAGAGTTCTATCTTTTGTTGATGGTTTCTGCTAATCTTCGCAACGAGTTCTATCTCTTGATTTTAGAATGTTGCTCGAAGGTTGACAGTTTGTGTTTTCTTTGAAGGAGGAGTGGAAGAGTGCACCATAACGAACGTTTTTTTGCGATGCGTAACAGTTGAGTGACGTGCGTGACATTGACGCTCTATTCAAAGAATATGAGTGCGCGTGTAGTGTTATCGGACTAGACTAACTTATAATACTTATAGACCTTTTTTACTTGTATGTGTAACAAGCCCATTTTTATTATTCCTAAGAGAGTTGTTTTACAAGGAACTCCACATGTAATTGGACATCATCACATGTGCAATTTATGATTCATTTATTTCAGATAATTTGTTACATATATATGGGTTCAAATGAGTTGAGTTTAGAGAGCAATTGCTACCTAGAAATGAATTCTATTGTATCTTCTTTAAGAGGAAGAGTAAATTATTTTTTGTCTCATATAGAATAATTATTGATAAATTATTTTTTTATTAAAACTTCAAGTTTTATGTTATTTTTTCTTTTCTTTCTAATTGACATTATATTTTTCTTAAAACTTAATAACATTGTCATTTTTATCATTCCACTAAATACATCTCTTTTTTTCCGTTTAAAAAAAAGTTGGTGTATTGGTAAGAGCATATTAAACTATTATATTATCACAAAAAATATTGAATTATTATTTAGATAACAATGAGATAAAATAAAATAAGTATTTTAATATTCACATTTGTCTTAAATATTAATTAATTATTTTATTATTCATACCATTATTTACCTATAGAAATTTTATTTATGATCCAAATTCATATCTACCATATAGACTCATATCCTCTTGCTTCTCTCCGAATCTAATATTTTCTGGTTTTCATGACATCTTTTTTTTTAAATATAATCTAAATCATAAATACAAAATACTAAAAGAAGTATTAAGAAAGAGAGAGTTGAAAAAATGATAAATGTGCTCGTTGAAATTGGAGATTAAAAGTGTAAGAATAAGTTTAAAATCTTATTCGAATTGATTGAAAATTGTGATTGAATTTAAAAGGAATTAGAGTTTTAAAGTTAAAGAAGAAGATGTGTATTTAATAGAGATAATAAAAATAACACTTTTATCAAATTTTCAAAAAAAATATAAAATCTATTAATAAAAAAAGAAAATAACGTAAATCTTAGAATTCTAATAAAAGAATAATTTATTAATAATTATTGTATATATTACAAGGAGTAATTTATTTTTTATTTTAGAGAAAATAAGATAAAATTCACCATATATATCATCATATCAATTATTATACAGATCCCGTAGATTAGGTAAAGAAATAACGGTGGTAGAATACAAAATATTAATGGGTGTATATGTAGTACATTATTATGAAGGGCCCGTAGATTATTAGGTAAAGAAATAATGGTGTGGTAGAAATTAGAATACAAAATGATTAGTGGGTGAATGTAGTACATTATTATTATAAGGGCCCGTATATTAGCTGAAAAAACAATGGTGGTAGAATACAAAATATTAGGAAACCTCAGATAAAACTATTTAAAATATCTTTTTAAATATTTTTTAATAATTAAAATTTAAAATATATAATTAATTAAATTGTGTTATTTTTATTAAAATATTAGGTTATTTTCTATAATAGAGATATTGTAGTTATTTTTATAAAAAAAGTATTAATTTAGATTTGTTTAAGATTTTGTTCATTAATTTTTTTACTAAATCAGTTTGTCCGATCTAATTATGACAGAAATAACATGATTTAATTGATTACATATGTTAAATTTTAATTGTTAAAAGATATCTTTAAGAAAAACGTTTTAAATATCTTTATTTGAGTAACTCTCAAATAATTAATTGATGTTTCAATACGGCAGAATTACTAAGTATAGGTTATTGGCCTACGAAAATCATACATGTCAATATCTTAATTATCGTAAGCTTCATATACAATATGCTAGCACAACATGAATAATTAATTTCAATCAAGATATCAAATTGTGCATTGAGCAAGAACAATTTGCAGCGCCAACTTTTTCTGCGATGCATAAAGGCTGAAAAGAGCCATAAGAAAATGATCGTTTATGAAGAAACTCAGTAACAAAAGAATCCAACATTTGAATGGTAATATGTTGCATGACCACCACGTGTGCAATGTTCTCTTGGCATGCCAAGTTCCACCTACGGCTAAATTGATGATCAAGAGGCCTCTCAAACACAACAATGTTGCTATGCTCATTTAACATTGCACCAATTCCAGCATCACTTAGTCGATTATGCAAGTAACGTGCATTCGCTATGCAATTTTCCACTTCGTTTTGAATCCCTATTGAACCTTTCTTTTTTATAGCATACCAAAGGAAGATTGGAGCATGTCCACATCGACTACCTGTGATTGTTGCATCCCTTGAACCAATGATTTCAACATCCCTTGATGACGAATTCATGTATTCTGAACGCGTTATTACAACCCCACAGGGAATTGGACATCCCAAAAATTTATGCCCTGAAACACTCACACTTCCAATGGCTTTCTTGAAACTTATTATCTTTGATGCCTGTGGAATAACAATTTAATTTTTAACTAAATTTAGTGAATAGTATATGAATTGTAATTAAATGACATAAAATCTTGGAGTATAATTGGTTTAACCATATGTAATAAGC
This sequence comes from Arachis duranensis, assembly GCF_000817695.3. Lineage (NCBI taxonomy): Eukaryota > Viridiplantae > Streptophyta > Magnoliopsida > Fabales > Fabaceae > Arachis > Arachis duranensis. The sequence continues at coordinate 116,056,430 of NC_029780.3, read as the reverse complement.
ATGGAAAATGAAAATACAAATATTCGCACATGTAACATCATCTAAGCTTAAGTTTTTACTTAATTAATGAATTTGATATAAATAAGTGTGACTCACTGTTTTGAGAAAAGGGAGCATGATTCCAAATAGAGCTGCATCACAATGAATGTAGAATCTATCACGACTGAAACCACTTTCTTCAAGTGTTTTTATTATAAGATCAATGTCATCAATAGCTCCTTTCATTGTTGTACCTGTATACATATAACAAAAATCCTTTACAGAATTAGGTGCATAAATTTTTTGATTTCATAATATATCAAAGATGAGAATAAATAATCAAGTTGTGTTGATCTACTAGTTAGCTCAATAATCTATTTAAGTAAATATTAAGAGTAAATTTGTGACAAAGTCCTTAGCCCTGCTAGGTTAAAAAATACCGTATGAAAAAGAAAAAAAAAGAGATGAGAGGAAGCAAAACCTATGTTAAGATTGATGATGGCTGGCCTGTCCTTGTGATGAAGTAGTGAAGCTTTTAGATCAGCACAGTCAATCTCACCGGAGATAAGAGTTCTAACTTTGACACATTGCATTCGACATAGTCTTGCTATTTTAAATATTGAATAATGTGAATCTTCTGAAGTATATAGAACCCCATCAGGAAATTGTTCTCTCCTAGATAGATAAATGTGCCAGGATACGCCTTTTTATAATAATAATAATAATAATAATAATAATAAAAAATATAGGTAGACAATGAAAATACTAAACAATATGAATAATGGATATATCGGATGTTCATTTCATTAGGTGTGTGGATGGTTATTTTAATATTAAAATTTAAGTTGATAATTTAGAAGTGTAGTGTATTTTGATTTGATTCATGATTGTTTATGGTGTTCAAGAAAATTATTGGTTACCTAGTATTATCCAAATAATAATAATAATAATAATAATAATAATAATAAGAAGAAGAAGAAGAAGAAAGAAAAAGAAGAAGAAGAAAAAACTAACCCTACTAAAATGGCGTGAAGATTGGCCTCAGTTCCACCAGTAGTGACGTATCCCCAATACTTATTCTTTTGTATGTCCCACAAATTAGCGAACCAATCAAGAACACTAACTTCAAATGATGTTGAATTTAGACGGAAGCTGCTCCCAACAAATGGATCACCTGCATTGTTTAGGTGAAATTGTAGCAATGGTGCCAATGCATCGTAGTTGAAATTCTGATTCGTGGGGTACCCTGCGCAAGTATACAAACCAAACACATGATTCTTAATAATGTATGAACTTCTTGCCAAAAGTAGTAGTTACGATAATAACCATTTTTTCTTTATTGATATATAATTAAGAATTAAAATCAAAATTAAAGGTTACCCAAGTTGCGCAAGTTGAAGTGATTTAGAGTGTGGAGATAGTGATTAATGACAGCACTCAAATTTGCTTGTGGCTCCCCGGTGCAGTTAGGGGAGATAGCGAGGTTCATGTGGCACCTATTATTGTTATTGTGTCGTTGTTCCTCTTCTGTTGTTGTATGAGGTGGTGGAGTCAATGCCATTGGCACCTTCTTTCCCTTGATTCTTCAAGTCTCTGTTTGGTAGAGGCGAAGAATAGCGGCGAGATTAACACACTATTTATAAAAAAGTACTTAAAGTGTAAACTAAACTAAAATCAGTTATTAAAATTAATTATTAATATAAAATATATATTAAAAATAAATTTAGCGTAGAAATATATATTTTTTTGATAATTATTTTAATAAGGATATCAAAAAATTTTTTATGATGATCTTTATTTAAAAGTGTGATTTATTTATTTTGTAATGTTTTAAATAAAGGTAATATTTTTATAACATATAAAAATCAAGTCTTAACTCCGTCTATATTACATTTACAGTACATAACCAATTCTAAATTCGGATAAAGGAAGAGAGTTGTGTTAGATTTTTAACAACCAACATAAAAACATAGTCAAATTCCCAAAACATAAAATTCAAGCTTTACAATTTATCATCTAACCATCAAAATAAAATATCTTCACAGGATAATAATTATAAAATTTTGGTTAAAATAGTCAATATATAGACACACAAGACACACCTAGCTAGTGAGTAGTGACCTAACTATCACCCAAACAGATGGATGGGCAAACAGAAAGGGACAACAAAGTCATGAATGAGCCATGAGTTCTGGGCCACCACCATTATTAAGGAAGAACACCTGTAATCAGCGGTCATTTTTCTCCACGAGCAAAAACTGTTTTCTTCCTCGCTCCTCCCATCATTCCTCGTTTTCTCACCTCTAATCAGCCTTCTGCATCAGCAAGCTAAGCCTAACGTTAGTAGGCAAGTTCTTATGTGGCTGTTGTGCATACACAGGCTATATAACCTTTTCATGAGGGACCAAAAAGGCCAATTCTCCAACGTAGAAGAGAGGTTGTATTCTACATGTATAGAATTGAGGTGGCAGAATAAAAATTTGGCAAGTGTGTTTTTTGAAGGAGACAATGTCTCTCCCTAGCCTATTATGTCTATTATGCCTCACGTGATGATTTTCATAATAAGATGTGGTAATTAAGGTAAGAACGATAGTATATTTAAGTTTTTGGTTAACCACAAAAAATGTCTCTAAATATATTTGAATTTTATTATCCACAAAAATCCTTCAAATAATTTAAAAACATAACAATAATATCCAATACTAAATATACATTTTCAAAAAATACTTTAGAGATTGAATTTTGATGCAATTTTTTATAAACATGATTATAAAAATAAGATTATTATAGATAAAAATTGGTGATTTTTCGTTAAATATATTTTCCTTATAATTTTTTTTGTTAACAACCAATAATACTTTTAAAAAATCACAAAATAATATATACTTAACAAAAAATCACCAAATTTTAAGAATAATAATATTTTATTTTTTAATCATGCTTGCAAAAAATTGCATCAAAATTCAATTTCTAATATATTTTTTGAGAAATACATATTTAATGTTAGTTTTTTTTTTGCAAGATTATCTAACATTAAATATGTATTTCTCAAAAAATACATTAGAGATTGAATTTTGATGTAATTTTTTGCAATAATGATTAGAAAAATGAGATATTATTATTCTTAAAATTTGGTGATTTTTCGTTGAGTATATATTTTTTTGTAATTTTTTTTTAACAACTAATAATACTTTAAAAATTTCACCAAAAAAAATATATACTTAGAAACAAATCACCAAATTTTAAGAACATTAATATCTCATTTTTTTAATTATGCTTATAAAAAATCACATTAAAATTCAATTTCTAAGGCATTTTTTGAAAATATATATTTACTATTGGGTATTGTTGTTGTGTTTTTAAATTATTTAAAGGCATTTTTGTCGATAGTAAAATTTGGGTGCATTTTTATCAGCGTTTGAATAATTTATGGGCATTTTTGTAGTTAACCCTTAAGTTTTTTTATGAATTAAGTTTAACTAAGTCAAATAATAAAATTTAGAATAATATTATTCATAAAAAAAGTTTAAAAAATTAATTATAATATAAGCTAACTAAATTAATTTTCTTTTTTTTAATTTCAAAATTCAAAAAATTAAGATAATGAAAAGTTTTTTTTTTGGTTTTGTAACAAACCTATTTTTTAATTAGTTGGTTGGAGTTGACTTTATTCCTAGTTGATTCTCTAATAAAACTGTATTCATAAATGATTTTTGTTGATGTTAGACCAATTTGATTAGAATTGATTAACAAAAATATTTGCATGTGTAACATTATTCTTAAGGTAATGATCCTGCTAGAGAACCAACTAGGCATGTAGCCAACTGCAGCTAATTAGTTGAAAAATAGGTCTGTTACGAAAAAAATCTAATCTTCCACTTTTTTATTTTTTAAATTTCAAAAATAAAAATAAAAGAGAGTTGGCTTATGTTGGTTTATGAGGGAGTTGGTCTCAATACCTTTTCGAGTTTAATTTTGATGCACTGCTAATGTAAAATATTTTATGTAGTTATACAATTATATCCGTTTTTATGACTGTTCACATAGTCAATGTAAAAGATAGCAAATGTACAAGGATCAAGAATAATTAATAATCATTCTTTAGTCTTGATATATACTTCAGTTTGATAGCTAACTAAGCAATAACAGAAGCTTGGACTTAGATTCTTAGTTACTGAATATATGTGTGAAAAGTAAATACCAAATCGGTACCCGAATAAAAGATTCTAAAATTTGACAAACGTGTCTTCAAACTCGCCGGAGCAAATTTTTGACAAGCACAACACTGACATGACCACCGTTTTTTGGTGACCTGGCAAACCACCCCCAAACCTAATCCCTCCCTCCCAACTCAAACTCCCCCTTCATCTCCCTCCCCATCGCAGCCTTCCCCTACCCAACGCAACCCCTTCCCTTCTCTCCTAATTGCAGCCCTCATTTCCTCTTTCTCTCCATCGCAGCTCCCCAGTGCACACTCCTACCTTCCGTTTTCTTTCCCATCCCACTACCGTCATTCAAATCTTTCCCCTTCTTCCCCCTTCTCTGTTTGTTTGAACTCAAAATGTGCGTCTTAATAGGGCAAAGGAGGAACATTTTATTCTTCCCTCTTCTCTGTTTGTTTGAACTCAAACTATGCGTCGTAATAGGGCAAAGGAGGAACATGTTCATCCAAATGCAGCCTACACCAAATCCTTTGTCTCTGATGTTTTATGCTAGAAAGTCTGTCACGGAAGTTAGAAGCATCGACTTCCCAAATGCACATTCGGCTATGAATTCGCCTCTCGCTAAATTAATCTTTAGAATTGATGGTATTCTTGTTTGTCCTCTAGTTCAATTTGATTTTGTAGCTGGTATTTTGGTGAATGCACATTTGTGATTGCGTTGCAGGAATTACTAGGATTTTCTTCGGGTCTGATTTTGTTACTGTGATGAAATCTGATGATTCTTCTTGGGAGTTGTTAAAGCCGGAGATATTTGCGGCCATTATGGATTTCTATTCCTCTGGTCAGCCGTTGTTTTTAGGAGGGAAAGGGAAGGGGAGAGTATGCGTTGGGGAGGGAGAAGAAAGGGGGTTGCGATGGGAAGGGAGAAGGAGAGGTTGCGTTAGGTAAGGGGAAGGCTGCGATGGGGAGGGAGGGATTAAGGTTTGGGGGGTAGTTTGCCAGGTCACCAAAATACGGTAGCCATGTCAGCATTGTACTTGCCAGAAATTTGCTCTGGCGAGCTCGGGGATACGCTTGTCAAATTTTAAAATTTTTTAGGGACTATTTTGTCAATAACAAAAGTCAGGTACCATTTTGTCAGCACCAAAATCTTTCGAGTACCGATTTAGTATTTACCTCGTGTGTAAAATGTAAAAGGATAGAGTATTAGATGAGTATAGATACAATTCATTTTTTCATTGTTTGCTTGTTATACTTGTTTTCTATATTTCTTTGCATAATTCTTCTTCTTTGTTCACTGAGCCTTTGTGTATACATGTTCTTATTTCAATATCACTTCATAGTATCAAGAGCCTAATATTGATCTATGGCTGAATCTACATCTAACAATATTTTATCTCTTCTTTTAATTTTTACCCCCAAATCTTTTTAAAATCCTATTACAAAGAAGATGGAGAGAAGAACTTCAAGACATGACAACAACAAGTTTTCGCTACAATAAGGGGACAATATTTGGAGAATCATCTTTTAAATGAGTCAATTTCATTGCAATTTACATCAGCCGCTGACAAACTCGTTGGAACAAAATCACCAACCTACAAACAATGGCGCCAAGAAGATTACAATTTGATTTTCTTTCTTCTTGCATCTATGAAATCCGATTTTACAACCAAGATAATCAGGTGTGCATTCTGTCATAAAATTTGGAGCATAATTGAAGATTACTTTGCCAAATCCATCACATACAATATTAAACAGATCAAGAAGCAATTGAAACAGGTCAAGAAGTATGGATTGTCAGTTTTAAAGTACATTTCGAAGATCAAGACCTTGACTGACTCTCTTGCTGCATTGGGAAGCCCTCTTTCATCTGAAAAACACATTGACATCATTTTAGATGGATTGAATGAAGACTATGAATTTAACAACTGTTAATACCAAGCTAGAGATATATTCTTTTACTAAAATTGAGAATATGATCCTTTCTCACGAAAATATGCTTACCAAATTTAGAAAACCTAAATCTCTTCCTATTCAAGTAAATCTAACCCAGTCTTCTTTTGGTATAAGTAGAGGAAGGGGTGGTAGATTTGGAAGAGGTGGCAGAGGCTCCATTCCATCCAATCGGCCACAATGTCAAGTTTGTGAAAAATTTGGACATGTGGCATGGCATTGCTTTCACCGATTTGATCACAACTTTTCTTCTCCTTCTCAATCCTAAACAAATCAATCTGCTACTCAAACTCCTCAACAATTTTCAATTTCAACCTCCATACCGAGTTCTTGCATTCCACCTCCTCCAACAGCATCATTTCATAATCCTTTCATTTACACAGCTGTTTCATCTACTCTTTTTGATGAGGCATGGCATCCTGACACTAATGATTACTCCAATTTACTCACTAGCACAGAATACCAAGAATTTGAACAAATTCGGATAAACAATGGGGCAAGTATGTATATTACTCACATTAGTAATTCTTTATTACTTCTTAAGATTCTAATTATTTATTTCGTTTATATTCTTTAATTTACTCACCCCAATTAATTAAGAATATGATTAGTGTTGGTAAATTTGCTGAGGACAATCAGGTATTCCTTGAATTTTATGTTCGACATTGCTATGTTAAATGTGAGAACTCTAAGAAAATTCTTTTACAAGGTTTTCAAAATCAAGGGATTTATCAATTTTATAATGCTACTATTTCCAAATCTAGAAGTAATGATCAAAGACTTATGTTACTTTCTGTTTTTTGTAATTTTGTTAATCTTTAGCATTTAAGATTGGGCCATGCTGCTCACAAAATTGTGCAGCATATTTTCAATAGTTGTAATCTTGACAAAACTAATAAAACTCACAATTTTGGTTCCAATCAAGTTGTGTGTAAACATTATACTTGTGCTAAAATGTATAAAAAAAAATTTTTATATCAACTTCTACATTTAATCATTCCTTAAAAATTGTTTATTTAGATGCATGGACCAACCCCCTTAATTTCCCATTTAAGCTACAAATACTATGCTACATTTATAGATGGTTATTCAAAATACACTTGTCTATTTTTACTTGTTGATAAAAGTCAGATTTTCAATGCCTTTAAATAATTTAAAGCTTCAATAGAAAATTTGACGAGCCACAAAATCAAATGCTTCCAATTTGATAATGGTAAAGAATTTACATCTAATATGCTTACTAATTTTCTTACTGAATTAGATATTTTTCATAGAATGTCTTATCCTTACATCTCCGAATAAAATGAGACAGCAGAAAAAAAGATAGATATATTACAGACATAAATTTAGTTATGTTCTCTACTGTCTCCATGCCTCTATTGTCCTGGGATGATGCCTTTTTAATTGCCATTTTATTAACCGATTGCCTTCTAGAATTTTAGAAAATTAGTCTCCATATGAAAAATTATTCGACACTAAATTAGATTATAAATTTTTAAAAATTTTTGGAAGTGCTTGTTATCTACATTTAAGACATTTTAATTCAGTCAAATTTAATTTTAAATCACAATAATATGTATTTATTGATTATTCTTAATAGCATAAAAGTTATAAATACCTAACTAAAAGATAATTATTTTTACTGATATAGCATTATATAATTAGATGTATGTGTAAAATTATTTTTTACTGAATATTAAATTCATATTTTTTTTAAAGACTTAAAGTAATGAAGTCAAGTGACACTAGTGTTGATGATGGGCCGTTGTTGGACCTTTTTATGTTTCTAAATTATGTTTTTAATGATTAATACTTGAATGCACTAGTGAAAATGTTTTTTTTTATAATATAAAAGCATTATGTGTATCCACGGTGGATAGCGAATTAGTCATACTAAATGTAGTTATCAAAATTAGTGTCTAGCAATATTTTCGACGATCCAATAGTATGAAATAATAATATTTTTACTAAAAATTGAAGAAGAAAAATATAATTTATTCCATCTTTTCAATTTTTGATTAATCCTTAGTCATTTAAATTTCTTGGTCAAGACTTTGTTTAATTCATTCACTATGATTATAGAATTCATACTCATTTTTATAGTTGATGGATTTTATATTGACTAATCATTAATTTTATAAATATTTAAATTATATCCAATATCCGTTCAAGTAGTACGTAGAATATTAGGAATCCAAATCAAAATATAATAAATATATTTTTTCAATTGCATGTAGAATTTATCATACGTGCACTCTTCGCTTCAAAAGACCTTCTATAATATCTCATCACAAACCCAACACATCCTCATATCAAGAAATATTCTCGTCAAAATGAGCCTAAACATTTTTAGAATCATTCTTATAAACCAAATTATCCTCCGAAAAATTGTCTACTTTAATTCCACTTTCTGCCAATGAAAAAATTTTGGTATTTTTTTTCTCACCAATTTATTCTATCTAAAAAATTATATTGTCGTTAACAATTTTATAACGAGTATTACCATAACAATCAACAATCAAAAAACATTAATCAATAATGTATAGTTTATATAATTTATGAGACCTGCCTTCATTTATACATGAACAAATTGTTACTACAATAATGTTTGTCTATAATTTTCTTAGCATATATTTGACGTTGTATAATTTATAAAGATAATTCACTTAAATACTCGTCATTTAATTTCTAATTAAGTTTTTCTTAGCATATATTTCACGTTCTATAATTTATAAAGATAATTCACTAAATACTCGTCATTTAATTTCTAAGTTTTTAAACTTCACAAATAGATACAATCAAATTTTCGTATTAAATGTAGATTTATCTAACCATACAATACTTATAAAAATTAGAGTATATACCCATTTTGGTCCTCAAAGAATTTCAGACTGGACACTTTACTCTCCAATTAAAATTAATTACTCGATTGGTCCCTAACAATTAATTCCGTCAGTCACTTAAGTCCTTTACTCCGTTAACTCTAAAGGAGGACAAAATAGTCCTGACAATTCTAACAGGAGACAAAATGGTCCCTGACAACTCTAACAAGGGACAAATAATCCCTGACCCCTTTATTCGAAAACGACACTATTCTTTCCCAATTTTTATCATATATCGCATAACCCTAACATTCCTACTCTCCTTCTTCACCTTCACAGTCTTCTTTTCCATCTTTTTCTTCCTCCTCTTTAGCTCCAAGATTAAGCCATGGTGTAATTGTCACACATGTCGCACCTACCTCGACATATCATGGACCACACCCTTCCTAAATCTTTGTGACTCGTACATCCACCCCCTCTACACTTCACCCACCAAAAGCATCTACTTCTACGTCTTCGATAATATCACCTCCAACCCCGACACGTCCACGACATTCTCAAGATCAAATTCCACAACTACTCCAAGGGTACACATTTCTCCACTCTCCGACAAGCAATATAGATTGTTGGACATTACGACATCATGAGAAGATTCTCCTTCGACATCATATGCAAATTCTCATTTGAAATAGACACGGAATGCTTCATTCCTTCTTTTTCAGAGTCCAAGTTGGCAGACAGCTTTGACCTTACATCCAAGCTATCAGTACAACGAGTAATGTCGCTGTTGCCGCTCATATGGAAACTGAAGCGATTACTGAACATTGGTTCAGAGAAGAAGTTGAAGGAAACGATCGGAGTGATGGACAATGTGGTCATGGTGATGATAGGGCAGAGGAGGAGGGAGATGGCAACGACGACGACGGGTCTTAACAAATCAAACTTGCTGTCAAGATTCATGGGATCCATCGAAAATGATAACTAGTTGAGAGACATAGGCATTAATTTCCTGAATATGAATTGGTTGAGAACAAGTTGAAGATTTTTTTCTTGTGAACATTAAATTTATAGAGTGTGCATTGTGTAGTTTGAAGTTATAGTGTTAGACTGCTAGTGTTATGCGAGATATGATGGAAAACGGGAGAAAACAGTGTCGTTTCCGAACAGAGGAGATCAGGGACCATTTTCTCCCCTGTTAGAGTTGTCAGGGACTATTTTGTCCTCCATTAGAGTTAACGGAGTAAAGGACCTAAGTGACTAACGGAATTAATTGTTAGGGACCAATCGAGTAATTAATTTTAGTTGGAGACTAAAGTGTCCAGTCTAAAATTCTTTGAGGACCAAAATGGATATATACTCTAAAAATTATTACTAACAATTTTATTTACACAAATTACATTATCGTGGACATAAGGACATTCATATTTGATTTTATAAATTAATATTCAATTAACATCGACTCAAGAATTCAAGTTAAAGATATATCAGATACAATTAATTACATTCAACATATTAATTTCAACTATCAAAGTGAGAAACAATAATATATACATCTACATATTATATTAATAAATCAACGTAACAAACAGTGGTGGAACTTAGTTAAAATAAGGGCCCTCAAACTTTTGTTAAAAAAATTAGAAGTATTTTTTTATAAAATAAAAAATAGTTCAGTTGGTTCAATAATATTATTATATTTGTATAAATTGATAAAAAATTTAATAAATATTATAAATTTTAATATTTGTCCTTTTAACTTCTTTTTTACATATTTTACAGGATATATATTTAAAATTTTATATAAAATAATCATGAAAAATCAAAGAATTGATGCATTTTTAAGAGAAAGGCTAATATTCAAGAAGGAGAACATATAACTTTTACAATATCAACACTTGTACATAGTTTTTCTACTTTAATGAATCACGAAAAAAGTGAGATACATCATTCAAAAGTTCAAAGTGTTGCATCTGATGAGTTTGACTTTAATTCTTTGAAACGAGACCCTATAAAATAGCTTTAAATTTGACAATATCACTCAAATCAGAAAGATGAGGTTAGACGAGCTTATTTTAAATGGGGTCTATATCAAAAGCATATTGACAATTATCTTCTATCTCCCCCCTCCCAAAATTTTGTTTCAAGTTCCGCCACTGATAACAAACTTTTAAATCAATGTTTAGCAATAAGAATTTAATATCCTCCAAATTTCTATTATATTTTTGGTAATACTAGGAAAACAAATAAAATAATTAAAATTTATTTTATTTAATATTCATTAATGATGGTAATAATTAATAAATATTAAATAAGATAAATTTTAGTTATTTTTTACTGATTTTGTTTAGTTACCAAATATTTCCATATTTAGAGGTAATGACCAAATCAGTACCCGAAAGATTTAAACGCTGATATTTTAGTACTTGACTATTGTTATATATAACTTTTAAAAAGATATTTTTACAATTTTTAAAAAGATATTTTTCAAAAGTCAAATTTGATAATTAAAAATTTTAACAAATTCATAAATATTGAAGTTCCAATTCTATTTTGTGAATGCAGTGGGTCAATAATAAAATTTTAAATAAAAATGAGGTCAGAGCAAAAAAAAATTACAATAGAACTAGACGGGATATGTTGGCTTCGATAATATCATCAACAAACAACAATAGTTCTGGTAATATGCTATGCTTTGAAAATCGTTTGGGAATTGGGATTCAAAAAAATTATTCTTGAGTCATACTCAAAGGCATCTGTGGAGGTTCTTAGAAAAGGTAGAAATCTGAAAGAGCACCCAAACACAGTGGTGAGAAGTATTAGATTGAAGGCAATCAAAGTGCATATTGGATGGCTAAAAAAGAGCTTGAATGCAAAAAAATCAGGGTACCACTTTGTTGATGTTTTTTACATAGATTTTAAAAGTACTTTAGACGCTGATGTGAGAGAAGCTACCCTATCTCGGATAGTAACTCTCTTGTAATTTTCTGTTTTTCCTCATTGGACTTTTTAAACCCCGTTTCAACAAAAGAAAATAACTGATAACATCTTAATGTTTATCAAATTTCATTTAAATGTTTATGTTAGTTAATAAGTTAATGCATATAAAAAAAGAACTTCGAAATTCTGATAATAGGGATGTCCGCGGATCGGATTGGATATGGCCAAAATTTCGATCCGATCCGCATTAAAATTATCGGATCGGATCGGATCCAATATCCGCAGTTTTTTAAGGTCGGATCCGATCTGATTCGACCTGCAAATGTGCGGATTGGATATCGGATATATCCGCAAAACACAAAAATATTTTTAAAAACTTATTTTTATTAAAAAAATATCAATAAGATTCATTTTTTCTATTTTTTTATATATGTTTACTCTTAAAATAATATTAAACATACTTTTCTTAAATAATAAATTAAAATAATATAACATATATGATAATTATTAGTTGAAATAAAACATAAAAAGAATATTTACTTATTTATTTCTTTATTTTTGCGAATACGCGGATATGCAGATACCAACACAAAATCCGCAATCCAATCCAAAAGCCTTGCGGATCAGATCTATATCCGCAATTTTCTGATCAGATTCGGATAAACACCCCTATCCAATAATGGCTTAAACGGCCTAATGAATTCCTTTTTTTTTTGGTGATCAACGATATCCTGCTAACCAAAAAAAAATGATATCCTGCTAATGTTTTTTTTTTGGGTCAAACCAGCTGAATTTGTTTTCGGTTTACTGTATCCAGCTCAGTTATACCCAATCCACAAGCAAGACCGATCGGACTTTATATTAGGTTAGCCTAAAATTTAGGCAGGGCCCATCTTAGCATCTGAAGACAAAGAACCCGATACCCAACATAGTAGTTTTATATATGAGAATAATAATATAACATAGGCCCAACTGTAACTTCAACAAATGGACTTATATTTATATAACACTAGTAGCCTAAATACCAAAAACGGATACTAGTATCCTAATACCAAAAAAGAACACTACTATCCAGATATAATCAAAAAGTAGTATAAATAGTCTCAATCCCATAGTTTGAGACTTCACAATTCACAAATGCTACATGAAAATTTAATTGTGTGTAACTATTGTAAATATGTGTAGTTTGGATAATGGGTAGTTTTAAAAATACACTATAGGACATAACTAATTAACTATTCCAAAATACATGTATTTGCAATAGTTGTACAAATGATTAGTTGTTGGTGTAGCATGTGTTGAGACTTTGAGTTGATGTAATGAGGTGTTGTGAAGTGTCAAGTGTGGACAAACGCTGACTTTGACCAATAGGCACTACTCATAAGTTCATAACCCATTGGAGTCATTTGCAGGACCCAGTCTCATGTGCAAAATAATAAAGTTGAAAACTGAAATCATAACCAAGTGAAATTGACTGCATCACTTCAATTTTGCTTTCAACCTGTCAAAATACATTCTAAGAGTAACAACCTGTCCCATTTTTTTTTTCCAATTATTTTCTTTCTTAACTTTTTAAATGATCCCGCTAAAAAACCAATTAGAGATGTAGTCAACTTAGAGCCAACTAGTTAAAAAATATATTTATTATAAAAAAAATCTCCCACTATCCTAATTTTTTAAATTTTTAAATTTTAAAATTAAAAATAAAAAAATTAATTGAGTTAACTTATATTATAGTTGACTTCCTAAATTTTTTTCTTTTAAACAGTTGTATAGTGCTCTTTTCATTTTCCAATACTAGCCAACACTAGTTAATTTTTTCTTTGTTTTTTATACTAATAAAGATATTATTTCCTAGTATTTTTTATTTTTGTTACATTTTATATAAATAGTTCAAATTTAAAAATTAACATGTTAATCTAGTTAATTACTTTTTTATAAGAGTATTAAAAAAATAAAAATCCAAAGTTTACTATTTTTTTTTTGTTACTTCTATTATTTTTAAAGAACGTCGGATTTTCTATTTTCTCAAAAACTAATGCATTTGCGTTTGATACATGTTAGGAGATTATTTTTATGTTATCAATTAGTTAGTTGCTCGAATGATTCATCTAATTTCATCAGTTTGATAGTACCTTGCATTAAGGAATAATTCTACAGTAAAATGCTTAAGTTTAATTATTCCTTATTGAGCATTAAATAACTAAGATATATAAAGGAACACTTTGTTAATTAAGTTTTTCTCCATCTTCTTGTAGTTTTGGTTATAAACATAAGATTTGTTGAAAGCTTAAAGAAATGAAACAACTTGGTGGACCTCATAAAAAGCTTAAAACTTGGTATGATACATACACTTTGGAATTTAGATTTGTTCATTTTCATTTGTCCTTAATTTGAGCATCTTATGGGTTGTCGTTTCTTTTTCTTTTCATATTCTTTATATATATCACATTCACATGACACTTAGATAAAGTAGGGTGACCCCATACTATCTCCCACTATATAATTTTGTTTCCAATTTTACCACCATAATTATTCTTACCATATCAAGTTGCTAATCAAGTTTCATCTCCTAATATTATGGCTGCTTTATTATTTTTTTCTCTCTCTAAGTTGTAGAATAGTATAACTATTATTTAAATAAATAAAACTGTGCATTATGATTTATGACATGTATAGGAATTATGAGACAATGGATATGACAAATATCACACATATACATGACTTCGGTTATTGATGAGATGTGGAGATTTGTCCAGTCAATTCATTATTAAGCTCTCGCTTCAGTTTTTTCATTTAGCTGGCACTCATCATTTTTATTATCTGTCTTATTAACCTCGTGAAAAGAGTAAAATAAAAACTACACACTTGTCTGATTATCCTTTTTAAAATAATAATAGTGTAAAGTGTAAATACTATTTTGACATTGTAAATTTCTTCATCAAACATTGCTTGTCATATAAATGATTAAGACCGGGTGGCTTTTGAAAAAGTTGAATTTGAATAAGTAATTTGTATTTTTATAGGATAAGATTGCGACATTTTATTACACCCATAAATTCCATCACCAACCAAATAATGAGATGTAAGTATGATTATATAACATTCTATCTATCGAGATTATTAGCAAGTATTTAGTATAGTTCTAAAAACTAGATTAAATCGATCGGTTGAACCAATTCAATTGGAAATAATTTTATGTCTAAAATTGTCAATTAAAAAATCGACCAAATATTATTGAACCGATCAAAAATTGAGCGATTGAACTAAACTGAAAACCGACTGCTTCTTACTGAATGACACCGTTTTGATAAATTTAAAAAAAAAAAAAAGAAAAAACATGCATGAGTCACGCCCCTTTTCCCCAACTTCCCTCCTTTGTACATCACTTTAGAACCAAAATCCTAACTTCTTTAACAGTTTTACTATTGCTGTCCGTAGTTGTCGGTGCCTCCGCGACTTCTCTCTTTATCCTGTCCCAAAACCAAATCTTCTATTCTATCTCGGCGCAGCATCCATCCTACCGCGGCTTCTTCATTCAAGCTGTTTGTCGTCGTCTCACTACTCATCATCGTCCTAGTCTTTGTCACGCTCCACTGCTCTCGAAGATTAGTAGCAGTGCTCATAGGAGTTTTTTTTAGGCTCTGTTCTAAATTTCTAATTTCTGAATGTGAAATCATTGATAAGATTATAGGAGTTTTGAGTTGAAATTATTGATAAAAATAGCTTTGTTATGCTATTGATGCTGTTTTTTATTTTTGAGTATGCTATTTTTGAAATTTTTTTAATAGATTTATTGATTTTAGAGTTTAGGGTGATTATTTATTGTTATTTTTTAATTTTTGTTGCTGATTCATTTGATTTTTGGTTTTGTTAGGCTGTTGGTGTTTTTGATTGGATTTATGAGAGTTGTTGTTTTTCACTGTGATGTCAATTTGTTGATTTTAGTTATGAATAATTATTTGTTGAACAATTATTTGATTTTTGATTTTGCTATGCTGCTGTTGCTTTTAATTTTATTGATAATTTATTAATTTTAATTATAAATGATAGTATTAATAAAAAAATAAGTGTCTTTTGTGTCGCTCTTTTTCTTATGCTCTAAAATCGATCATGGATTGTCACTCCCATCATTCTGCTTGCCTATGTTCTAGTTGCGTTATACAATTGGTTACAGTTTTCATTGCTTGTTCTCATCTTTAGGTCAATCTGTGGACCAAGCATCTTTCATAGAAATATTAAGCCTTGGCTTTGAGACTAATTAAAAGCTAGTTAAGTAGCTATATTGTGTTGTTGAACTTTGATGAATTCTTATTTCATTTGAGCATTTCAATGTAATTATCATCATTTGGTTTATAGTTTTCACTTTTTCTTTGCATTGCAATGTAATGTACCATACTATTGTATTCTTTACAAGTATAATGGGATAAAAAATAAAAGGTAACTATTTCACTGACTCTAATATGTTGAGTGGGGGGGGTTATGAACTGCTATAATTAGTTAGTTTGTTATTTTAGGTCTTCTAATAATTTTTTAATTGCTCTTAAGTCATGGAGATTATTTGTCTAAATTTCATGGTATAAATTTAAAAAATATTTTAAAATTTATATTATTCTATAATTATATTTTAAGATGTTTATTTATAATTTATTTATTATTTTATTATAAAATAATTTTTTGATTGAACCATAGACTGATTAGACTAATAAATCAATAAACCAAT
Source organism: Arachis duranensis (assembly GCF_000817695.3). NCBI lineage: Eukaryota > Viridiplantae > Streptophyta > Magnoliopsida > Fabales > Fabaceae > Arachis > Arachis duranensis. The sequence goes on along the minus strand of NC_029780.3, from coordinate 116,039,853 downwards.
AACTAGAACGGTTCAATAACACTTTTGGACTATGCAAACGCTGTTAAACAGAACAGCCGCGACGATAAAAATAATTATAAAAAAGATAAATAAATCTTTAATTTTTTATTTAAAAAATAAATAATTTTTTTTTATCAAATTAAAATATAAACCTTTGACTTTTATAAATAGAAGATAGATAGATCTTTTTAATAATAGTTTGAATCTTGTACGAAAAGATTTATGTCTTTTCTGTTTAAAAAATTTAAGAATTTATTTGTAATTAAATTTAATGAGAGATTTATTTATTTTCGAAATAAAAGGTAAAGACGTAATTTTTTTAATATAATTAAAATTATGGTATTGACGTTATATCTATTAGTCCGATGCGTGGTTGCAATGTACTTTGTTAGGCAAGCTACATTTAGGCTGACACATCTTTTTACTTAGATATTGATGTTTAATTAGGTTTGGACTAATTAGCATTAATACCATACCTTTTTGTTTGCCTCTCGTCTTTTCCTTTTCAATTTCCATTTGCTTTATTTATTGCGCTTTGACAATTTTCCTCAAACCAACGTCACAAAAAGTATTTTAAATTCTTTGCCGATCCTATAATTGAGCTCATTTTTTATGATAGGATTTTGAGCAACTTTAATAAAAATATTTTTGGGTATTATTTATAGTAATTGAACTACTTTAAAACTAAATTTTTTATTAGATATAATATTTAAAATGAGATTTATATCAATAAAAAATTATATCACTTTAAAAAAAGACTAATTAAATATTGCTGTTCAATTTGGGAAAAAAATTTTAAATTCTGCATTATGGTGCTTAGTGGCATGGCCTTTGACACACTCCAATGCTACTGTGCTGGCACTCGGACTTACTCAACTTCTTGAGCTAAGACCAAGTCAGTCTAACCCTCAATACTTAGCAAGAAAGCTTAGAACACAAGAGAACACAAGAGAAAAGAAGCTTGGTAGAAAGAATACTTTATTGCTCAAGTGTTTGTTACAAATGATTCACACATCTTACACTAACTCTCACCTCCTATTTATAGCCATCCACCTCCTCAATGGATGGTTAAGATTAAGTCTTATCAACGGTCCAGATTAAACATCCATAACCTTCTTTACAAATATCTATCCTACCATAACTTTCCAAATATTTCTAGATTATTCCATACCACTCTTTATACTTCTATATACATCTACACTCTTCTAGAATACTCTATGACCTTCCAGAGTCTTCTAGAACCTTCTAGGATATTTCGGGACCTTCTAGGACATTCTAGAACGTTCCGGAACCATCTAGAGTATTCTCAAACACTCCAGAAAACTATATAAACACTGTTAAATCTAACCTTCTAAAATTTACCGTTATAATCTCCCCCACCTAATGCGCAGATGTCCTCGTCGCGTTCTGCTCATGATAGCACCGTAGGTGTTCTTGGAATTGCCACAAATCTTCACGAGTTTCCCAGCTAGCTTAGGTTATCGGGAGTCCTTTCCACTTGATCAAGTATTGGATACTTGGTGGTACTCCTCTTCGTCGCACGGTGCGATTAGCTAAGATCTCTTCGATTTCTTTATTAAAGGATCTAATCACCACGGGTGGAGCACGACTCGAGTTACCTCTGCTCGGTTCGTCTTGGTCTTCATGATATGGTTTAAGCATACTCACATGGAAGACCAGGTGGATCTTCATAGAGGGAGGGAGTTGTACTTTGTAAGCAACCTCCCCAACACGTCTAATGATCTCAAATGGCCCTTCGTATTTGCGGATTAAACCCTTATGGACTTTGCGAAAGGCTTTGAATTGTTGTGGAAGAAATTTGATCATTACCTTGTCTCCCACTTAATAGCTTGCATGCCTCCTCTTTTTATCTACCCATTTCTTCATCCTCTTTGCAGCTTTGTCGAGGTAAGAACGAGTGACATCTGCTTGTTCTTCCAAAGATTTAATCATATGATAAGCTCTAGGGCTCTTCCCTGAGTAAGGGGAAGGAAGAGAGTGAGGTGTAAGCGGTTGTTGTCCAGTCACAATCTCGAACAGACTCTTCCCTGTAGACTCACTCCTTTGCAAATTGTATGAAAACTGAGCAACGTTGAGGAGTTTTATCCAATCTTTCTGATTAGCGCTTACGAAATGCCTCAAGTAACACTCGAGTAAGGCATTCACTCTCTCAGTTTGCCCATCGGTTTGAGGATGGAAGCTTGTTGAAAAATGAAGCTCTGACCCAAGGAGTTTGAACAACTCTGTCCATAGTCGTCCTGTGAAGCGTGGATCTCGATCACTAATGATGCTCTTAGGCAATTCTCAATATTTCACCACATTCTTGAAGAATAGTCGTGCTGCCTCCTCTACAGTGCAGTTAGTAGGGGCGGGTATAAAGGTAGCATACTTCAAAAATCGATCTACTACCACGAGAATAGATCTAAACCCCTCGGATTTTGGTAAGGCAGAGATGAAATCTAGAGAGACACTTTTCCACGGTCGCTCCAAAGGAGGCAGAGGTTCCAACAACCCGCTTGGTGTCTTGTTTTCAATCTTATCTTGTTGGCAAATAAGACAAGTCTTCACATAGTTCTCCACTTCATCTCTCATTTGAGGCCAATAATAAGAAGATTCAATGAGTTCTAAGGTCCTTTGCTGACCTTGGTGACCAGCCCACTTGGTGTCGTGGCATTCTCTTACCAACTTCCTTCTCAGATTTTCCTACTTAGGAACGTATAGTCTTCTCCCTTTTGTGTAGAGAAGGTCGTCTTCTAGCCAAAATCTTTTAGTCTTACCTTCCCTAGCCAACTCCACCAACTTCTTGGCTAATGGATCATGATGCAACCCTTCCTTGATGGTATGCACAATATCTCCTTCAACCATAGAAATGGCCGCCATCCTGTATGGTTTTGAGATAGGCAGTTTCGCTCTTAACTCCAATTCAATGTTGTCATCCATCTTTTTTCTAGGTGGTAACTGCTTTGGCAACTCGAGAGGTATCACATCCTTATTTTCTTCAAGGACTTCTTTGATTTTAGGGGGACATATTCTCCTTTGGCTATTGACTCCTCTTGTAGTAAAGGCAAAGACATCATCTCCTCCTTCTTGAAACCTTTCTTGAGTTGCATGGTAGAGAGCATTGGAATTCCTCCAGCCTTTGAGATTGTAGGGACCATTCATGGAGACCCTTTCTCCATGACGCATACTATATTGTAGTATGGCATAGGTATTATACTTGCCTTTTTTTGCAAATCAAGTCCGATGACTATTTTAAAATCGTCCATGGGTGCTACTGAGAAATCCACAATGCCCTTTTAAGAACCAAGAGTCATCTCAACCCCTTTTGCTACTCCCTTAAGGGGTTCACCCTTGGTGTTCACGGGTTTGAACCAGCCATTCTTTTCGGTGATCTTCAACCCAAGCCTCTTTGCTTCATCAGGCGTGATGAAGTTGTGTGTAGCACCAGTGTCGATCATAGCCATGACAGGTTTTTCATTAATAAAGGCTTTGACATACATCAAGCCTTTCTTTTCTGCAGTGCTTGCTTCTTTGCCCTTCACAGCATTTATGTGTTGGATAGATCCAACACACTCAGTTACTTGAGTTTGAGCTTCTCGCTCCTCGACAATAGATGCCAAAGTCCCTAACTTGGGACAGTCCTTCATTTGGTGTGGTCTCTTACATATGAAACATCCTCCTTTGGGCACGAAAGCCTTCTTCTTTTCCTCGTACTCTTTCTTTGAAGAGTATTTTCCTTCCTTTTTGGTTGAGAAACTCTTCCCCTTGTCTCCCCCACCTTTAGCAGAACTAGGCTTGGAGGAAGACTTGGGTTTAGAGTCTCCCCTATGATACTCAGTGAGTGATTCGGCCACCACGATGGCCTCATCGACATCCTTAACATTCCTTCTTTGTAGTTCTAGCTTTGCCCAAGGTTGGAGTCCATCAATGAAGAAGAACAATGCATCCTCTTATGCTAAGTTAGGAATTTGAAGCGTAAGAGTAGTGAACTCCTTTACGTAGTCGCTAATCGTACTCTTGTGCTTCGACTCCCTCAACTTCTTCCTTGCTTCATAAACCACATTCTTAGGGAAGAATTGCCTCTTTAATTCCCTTTTGAAATCTTCCCATGTGACTATGTTGCAAGTACCCTTCTTCATATCTACGCTCTTTTTCCTCCACCACAAAGTAGCATTATCAGAAAGATAGAGAGCTGAAGTGCGTACCTTTATTGCTTCTTCGACCACTGACAAACCCCAATTTGAT
>NC_029780.3:116017055-116035503 GCF_000817695.3 Arachis duranensis | reverse complement strand
AGTTGGGTTGGAAAGCTAACATCCGGGGCTTCGAAATGATATAAATTTTGCCATATGTTGCTTCGCGTTCAGGGGCGCGCACGCGCACTTTGCACGCGCGCGCCGATTCTGTCCGTGGCCCACTTTAATGAAATCGTCCCCAGCGGTTTTAGGAGCCTTGTGGGCCCAATCCAACTCATTTCTGATGCTATTTAAGTCAAGGATTGAAGAGGGATGAGGGATCTAGTTACCATTAGTTTAGTTTAGTAGTTAGAATTAGTTTCTAGAGAGAGAAGCTCTCACTTCTCTCTAGAATTAAGATTAGGATTAGGATTAGTTCTTAGATCTAGGTTTTAATCTTTGCTTTCTTTTACTTCTACATCTCAATTCCTTGTTTTTAGATTCATCTTCTTCTACTCTTTTGTTGTAATTTCCTTTATGTTGTTCTTACATTTTGTTGTAGATCTAGTATTGATTCTTCTACATTCTTCCAATTCAATAAGAGGTAATCCATAATAAATGTGTCTTCTTTGCTCTTCTATTGTTGATCTCTTGCCTTTGTAGTTAGATCTCTCTTTAATTCTTGCAATTTATGTTGTTTACTTTTATTGCCTTTTATGTGTTTGTTGAAATGCCTCTTCTAGATATAGTATAGATTTTGTTCCTCTTGGCCTAGGTAGAGTAATTAGTGACACTTGAGTTATCTAACTCCTTTGTTGATTGATAATTGGAGAGATTGCTAATTGGTTTGGAGTGCACTAAAGCTAGTCTTTCCTTGGGAGTTGGCTAGGACTTGTGGCTCAAGTCAAGTCATCCACTTGACTTTCCTTTCTTTAGTAAGGGTTAACTAAGTGGTAGCAATGAACAATACTCATCACAATTGAGAAGGATAACTAGGATAGAACTTCTAGTTCTCATATCTTGCCAAGAGCTTTGTTAGTTGTTAGTTTATTTTCATTGCCATTTACTTTTCATGCTTCTTATCCAAAACCCCAAAACACATCACAACCAATAACAAGACACTTTATTGTAATTCCTAGGGAGAACGACCCGAGGTTTGAATACTTCGGTTTATAAATTAGGGGTTTGTTACTTGTGACAAACAATCTTTTGTATGAAAGGATTTTTTATTGGTTTAGAAACTATACTTGCAACGAGACTTCAATAGTGAAATTCTATACCGTCAAAAATCCATTCGTCAACCACCCCTTGGCCTTCAAAGTACCTCTCCATTTGCCATAGGAAGTTCTCCACCTCTCGAGCATCCCTCACGCCCTTGAACTCCTTTGACTTTGGGAGATCAATCTTTGTCATCTCCCTTATAATGGTTGGTCGAGATTTTGCCTCCTTGAACCAAACTCGAACTTCCTCAAATAGCTTCAAGGAATTCTCAAGCTTCTCTTCGATTTGGAGCATGCTTTCTTTGAAAGCATCTAGTTCTCCTAACACGTGAGCCTCGAGGGTCTCCTTGTCATGTTCTATCCTTTGGAACCGCTCATCCATAGAGGATAGAATATTTTCCAACATAAAAACTCTTTCTTCTAAGAAGTTAGAGTCCTTACCTCTAGGCTCACTTGAAGAACGGACCTTCTTGCCTCCCCATTGAGAAGGAATAACATCCATTCCCCTTTGAAACTCAACATGCTCCATGGTGATATTAGAAGCTATACCCACAAACCACTTGTGCTCCCTCTCAAACCTTGCTCTGATGCCAAATTGTCACAGCCTTGGACACACTCCAACGCTACCGTGCCTGCACTCGGACTTACTCAACCTCTTGATCTAAGACCAAGTCAGCCTAACCCTCAATACTTAGCAAGAAACCTAAGAACACAAGAGAACACAAGAGAAAGAAAGCTTGGTGGAAAGAACACTTTATTGCTCAAGTGTTTGTTACAAATGATTCACACACCTTACACTAACTCTCACCTCCTATTTATAGCCATCCACCTCCTCAATGGATGGTTAAGATTAAGTCTAATCAACGGTCCAGATTAATCATCCATAACTTTCTTTACAAATATCTTTCCTACCATAACTTTTCAAATGTTTCTAGATTATTCCATACCACTCTTTATATTTCTATATACATCTACACTCTTCTAGAATACTCTATGATCTTTCAGAGTCTTCTAGAACCTTCTAAGATATTCCGGGACCTTCTAGGACATTCTAGAATGTTCCGGAACCATCTAGAGTATTCTCAAACACTCCGGAAAACTATATAAACACTGTTAAATCTAACATTCTAAAATTTTCCGTGACATTAGTCTGATAATATATACATGAATAAACGGATGGAGAGTCGGTTAATTAGTTGACTAACTAAGTATTCATTAACTTCTAAATATAGCTAAATAGCACTATAGCTAAATTAAATGACTAAATAAACGTTTAATCACAATTTACGTAATATCTAATATTTCCCCTAAAGTTGAAGAAAAAATATTAATAATTTTTAATTTGCTTATTAAGGACTTGAATAAAGTTGGTTGGACACAATTTGTAAGAAGATCTGTAATTTGATGAGCTGATTTCACATAGACCAATTTTATTGTATCATCTTAAATATTTTTTTTGCGTGAAGTGACAATTCATTTTGACGTGTTTTATGTGCTCATGAAATGTAGAATTCTCAACAATGTGTATGGCTGCCATGTTATCACAAAAAGTGAACGGTGGCTCTACTTCAACTTCAAAATCTTTGAGTAATCTTGCAACTCACACAACCTTGCCATGTTATCTTTTGCACTAGATCTCTAGAGACTGTATCCTGTTCTTGGATTTCCAACAAATCAAAAAATCATCCAAGAACACGCAATAACCGATTGTGGACATTCTTGTTTCAGCACAACTTCTACAATTAGCATCATCATAAGCCTTGATAATCAAAGATGATAATGATAAAAACAACAATCCTTGACTTGGAGCAACTTTCAAGTAGCGCAATACATGGTGTACCGCATCCAAATGTGTAGTTCTTAGAGCAGATATGTATTGACTGAGCTTATTCACTGCAAAACATATATTAGGTCTAAAAATAGTAAGATAAAGCAGCCTACCAATTAGACTTCTATACTGCCATGTATCCTCAAGCACTTCACCATTAGAGGCATTCAACTTTACATTAGGGTCAAGTGGCAATGAAGCAGGTTTGAAATCTGAGAATCCAGTGTCATCCAACAAGGACATACAGGACATAATTTCTTTGAGAAAGACATATACGTTTTTTGAGTCTTGCAATTTCTAAACTAAGAAAATACTTGAGAGGAGCTAGCACCTTGAGTTTGAATAGATTCTACAGTATTTGATTTGTTTGAGCAATGACTTCTTTATCTTTGCTTGCCACTATGATGTCATCAGCATAAACTAACATCATTACAAGTTTTTTAGCTGTGCCTCGATGGAACAAAGAATAGTCAGATTTTGATTGGATGAATCCAGCTCCAACTAGCGCAGTGGAGATTTTGTGAACCATTCTCTTTATGCTTGCCTTAAACCATATATTGACCTATTTAACTTGCACATTAGCTTCCCAATTTGCTCCCCCCTGTTGAGATATCCTTGAGGTAACTGCATATATACTTCTTCATCAAGATTCATGTTTAAGAAGGCATTATTTATGTCAAGTTGCAATAATTTTCAGTATTTTATGGCTATTATGGCAAGGAGCATTCTCATTGTGGTGAGTTTAGCCACATGGGATAAAGTATCATTGAAATTAATTCCTGCGTGTTGTGTTACCCTTAGCCACCAATCTGCTTTGCATCTATCAACTGTACCATCTTGTTTCCTTTTCACTTTATACACCTATCTGCAACTGATATAATTCTTTCCTTTTGGCAGCTATACCACCTCCCATTGAGGGTACTTGGCAACTTGGTGATAAAATTATGGCTCATAAAACTCAGATACTTGTAAGCAAAAATTTTGATATGGGGTGCTTAACTTGGTATAAGAGCAGTAGTTGACCATTGCCAATGATAAAGTAACATTATTGCATTGATAATCTGACAAATAAGTTGGTTGTCGGTGAAGTCTAGTGCTCCTTCTAATTTGTTGTTCTTGGTTCTGAAGTTGTTGATCTTGCTGGATAGGAGATGGAGGAGACAGCTGCAATAGGTTTGAGTTGTCTAAAGGAGCAAGGCAGGGTTTATGGAGCACATAGTCAATAAAAGGATCAAATTCTTGAAGCTCTGTATTACCAGACATAAAGAAAAAGTTTAGTTCATGAAAAACCATATCCCTTGAAATAAAAAACTTCTTAGACTTAATGTCATACAATTTGTATCCTTTGTATCCTTTTGGATAACTCATGAACACAGCTGGTGTAGCGTGTGGAGTGAATTTGATTCTAGATGAAGGCAAAGGTGAATCATAATCAAGGCATCCAAACATTTTTAAGTCTGCATAGGACGCATCCTTTTTTAAAAGGATTTATTAAGGTGACTGCCAATTCAATAGTGAGTGAGGAGGGATTCTATTAATAAGGAATGCCACTGTGGTGATGCAATCCCCCAAAAATTTTATTGAAATTCCAGATTGATAAAATTAATTCCTTACCACATTGAGGAGGTGTTGGTGTTTTCTCTCGACCACTGAGTTCTGTTGAGGCTTTTTCACACAACTAAACTGATGAAGAGTTCCTCTCATTTGTAGAAATTCAGTGAGTGAGAGTTTCGATGCATTATCCGATCTCAACTTCTTAATATTGCAGCCATATTGAGTTTGAACCATGGCACAAAAAATCTTTTATAATTGTTGCATATTTTTAACCTTGCATCACGTGCTTCGAAGATCACAGTGTTAGTGTATAATGATATGTTGTTTTTGTCCGGGCTAAGACAAAGAACTACTTCAAAGGAGATTGTTGATCCAGGTGCAACTCGTTTTACTACTGTCTTCATCACATTGAAGAGTATCTTTGAGCAAAAAGTAAATTTACAAGCATTGGTTATGGATACACACTTTATCGGACACAAATTAGGAAGAAATGCTAATGGTAGAGCTATTAGTGCAATTATCCTAGACAACAAATTTTGGGATGATTGTTTTACTGCATGCAAACTTGTGAGTCCGTTGATTAAATTGATGAGGATTATTTTTTATGCTAATGATAAACCATCATTGGGACATGTCTATAAAAGTATGATAAGGGTAGAAAATGCAATCAAAGAAATGTTCAAGTATAATAAGACTGTATATCAGCTTTGTACAGAGATTATCAACTCAAGATAGGACAAATATTTTAAAAAAAATCTTGATGCAACGACTTATTTCTTGAATCCTACATTTTTTTCAATGAAAATTATAAATAAGCACCTGATATCATGCGAGGTTTACTTAATTTTATTACATTGCATTGCTAGGTTAATAATTTAGATTCAGTTAAAGCAATGAAAGAAATAAATTTGTATAGAGAGCAAAAGGAAAGCTATGATAGGCCTGAAGTTTTTTTTTACTAAATACATTTGTATAGAGATCGAAAGGAAAGTTATGATAGGCCTGAAATTTTTCAAGCCGCAAAAAAATTTTAACTTGGTAAGAATATCTGTTTAATAGTAACTTATTTTATGTTTTTTTTTCCTTTAATTTGATAATTAATAGTTGGGTTATGGGATTGTAATTTGTAAACGAATGGTGGAGATTGTTTAGTACGTAGTTCTGCTCTATGTTTACAAAATATGGCAGTTCGCATTCTTAGCCAAGCATCTACTTCTTTAGGATGTGAAAGAAATTGGAATTTTTTTTATCATATTCATACAAAAAAAAAGGAATAGATTGAAACATGATAGACTAAATGATATTGTGTATGTTACATATAATTTGCGTCTTAAATCGAGGTAATATATGTTTCATAATTTCATTTCATATCATTAGATTTTGTATAGTTAATATGTTATACTATGCTTATCATATATTGTATTTAATTTGTTAGAAAGAAAAGATAAAAAAGAAAGCAAAAGATGCAATACAATTTAATTGATTGTGAAAGTATTGATTTGGTTGACTTTTGGGTGAGAAAAGAGGTTGTTGAAAAAGAGCATGATTTTTCTAGTAATATTGAAGACTTGCTTCCTGAGTATTATAGTTTATTTTCTGATCATTTATTACGATAATTTTAATTATTAAAAAATTTATTGATAGTATGTTATATATCTCGTTAGATGATATTGATACTGATTTAGATCAAAGTGGTGGTAGTGGTGGTGATAGTAGTAATACATTTTATACTGCATTACTTGATTTTTCTAGTTCAAATAGTAAAAATAAAGATGATGATATTAACGAAGCAAATCTACAACAAGTTATGATAGATTTTGATAATTGATGATAAATTTAGATATTGACATTTTATATTTAGTTAGTTGTTTATTATTTAATTTTTGAATTTATATTTGAATAAGATCATAATATTGTGATTTATATATTATTTTTAATTTAGATAATATTTTAAAATTTATATTAAATTATAATTATATTTTAATATATTTATTTATATTTTATTATAAAATAATTTTTTAATAGAACTATAATTAAATCGATTAAACTCATAAATTAATAAATCAATAACTAAATCAATTCAATAATCAGCTGAATTTTCTGAACCTTAGTTCCGATCCACCATTTAGTATCCACCTTTTAGATTCAGGAAAACAGGAAAGTTTAGATTCAGGAAAACAGAAAATGTTCAATAATCCAAAATCGTTATTAAATAAAAAGCTACAATTTTTTCACATCAAAATTACTCTATAGCTAGATAGCTACTATTTGAATTACATTTTGTGTTACAGTGAAATTTACGTTAACCTAATTTCATTGGTGGGCCTTTAATAATTTAACTGATTTGATGGACAAGCTAACAAATGCATAGGACATATCTCATGTCAGGGGTCAACCAGCTAATTTATTGTTCATTTTTAAAATCCCATGCGGAGCATCCGCTTTTTAATTTTGATATTAAATTTATAATAATATTTTTTTATAATATATAAAATTTAGTATATTTTTTATATAAAAATTATAAATTTGACCTTTCCATTTATAAAGTTTAATCTTTTTAAAATTTTTAAAACATAAAACCGATTTTTTAATTTATAAACTTTAATTTTTAAAACATAAATTTGATCTTTCGATTGATATTTCAGTATTAATTTTTTTTTTAAATATACAAATTAAATCTTCAATTTGTGATTATTTTTATATTAAATTAAAATACACAATTTTTTTTATAATCGAAAATAATAAAACAATAATTTTCATATAAAATAAAAATCAGCCCGGAGTATCCCTTATTATTTAGGGTCAAGATTTTTTCAGTTTTTTGTGATGGAAAATCAAATTTCAAATTAAAAAAACAGAAATAGAGTATGTGACTTTTGTTATTTTTATTTTTAATTAGACATGAATGTAATCGTTTCTGCAAGACATAGATTTGGTATCAGAGTTGCCTTTTGATATTTAATTTTCTAAAAATTATAATATCTATATTTAGTAAATTAAATTAAATTAAAAATAATTTTTAATAAATATACATAATAACAATGGTACATTATAAAATTTTTTTTAAAATTTAAAATGATCATAACATATATAAATAGAAAAAAATTAATTGTGAATAAAATTTGGTATTGTTCGGTGGTCGGTTGTCGGACAGGTCAGGTGGTTATTTGAGGGGGATAACGCTTCAATTGCGGTCGTGCCAGGTTTAGATCAGCCGGGTAGCCGAGCTCTCGTTGTGGAAGGAAGGAGGGGATGCCACCTGCAAAGACACTCCGACGCTCTAGTCAGCTAGTGTGCAGGTAGGGAATATGATAGGTGGACAAAGTGACGTACCTTGGGGGAAGGGCAGATCCTTCCCCATTTATACCGTGTCAGAGGTGGGCCCTTCAGGGACAGGCCCACCTTCCTCGAAGCTTCCTCCCAGCTGTAGTGGGGAGCTGCCAGGGACGCATGTCCGGGTCGCGCAGTGAACCGTATGTGCCCAACCGTTCGGGTCGGGTCATCTTTGGGTCGGGTTGGCCCGCAAGTGGCCTGGGCCAGGCCGTAACAGTGCCCCCACGCGCCAGTGGTAGTCGTGGGAGCTATCAATGGCGTGTAATGTTCACGCCGCTCGTCAGGTCGGTCGCTCGTGGGAGGGACATGCCCCCTATGCGCGCGTCTCTTGGTTGCCCAACAACCGTTCCGTCGCCTCGTCTTTCGCGCCGGGCATTGAATGCTCATAAAAGAGGGGAAAACCCTGTTTGCAAAGACTATTTTGCTCCCAGGTTTTTCGCGCTTTCTGGGAGGTAGTTTTAAACAGTTGGTTTTGTTTCTTTATCTCTTATACTTCTGCACTCTCCCATTCTTCCTATTTTCCTGTTCCCTTCTTCAAAAAGTTTCAAAGTGCTGTTGCAGTGCCCTTGTGCATCCTCCTTTCATCTTTCTTAGCTTTTTTCGACTAATTCAGGTAGTTCTTGGATCTTTCTCTTTTCTGCTTTGTTCTTACATGCTTGTTGTTTGTGCTTGTTTATCATTTCTGTTGTCCTGCTTGATTTTTATTGTGATGTGGTCTCTCGAAGCTGGTTAGGCGTGTTAGGGGAGGAGTACCATTCTAGGATAGGCTTTGTTTGGGGTTTTTACATTTTTAACTGCGTTTGGTCTTAGTTGGGGAGTAGTGGGGTTAGTATCTGTATTCGCCTCGAGCACCCGACCTTTTAGACTGACTGGATGGTCTCCCCATGTAGGTATGGCTCGCACGACCTCCCGGGCTTCCCCTTCTCCCGCGGCGTATGATCCCTACGCCTGGGTCGTTTCCGACGTAAGGGATTCTCCTAACCAAATGGGCGAGGAAGAGCTCACCGAGTTCCGTCAAGCCGAGTACTTGTGCGGAGGGACCGATGAGGAAGCCAATTATGACGTCTTCGTCCCGGCTCCTCATGAGCGCTTGTATGAGCTTAATTTCAACCATCCCCGGGTCGCCGATTGGATTTTGTTCTATAAATCCATGTTTACCCAAGTCGGGGTTCGTATTCCATTCTCCGCCTTTCAGATGGCGCTTCTAGGTCGGGTTTCCGTTGCGCCGTTGCAGTTGCATCCGAACAGCTGGGCTTCGATTCGCTGTTTCGAGATGGTTTGTGAATACCTTGAGCTGCCGGTGTCTGTAGATGTCTTTCTTTTCTTTTTCAATCTTACAAAACCTTCGAAGGAGGGGAAACATAAAAAGGGGTTCATGTCCTTCCGGTCTGCCCAAGGTCGGAGGATTTTTGGTTTATTTGAGGACTCCTATCACGGATTTAAGGATAAATATTTCAAGGTCCGCCCTGTCAAAGGTCGTCATCCCTTTTGGTTGTCATTGGAGGGGGCACGCCTTATCCCGACCTATTGGAGCTTCGGGGCAGGGTCCAATGCCTTCGTTAAAGTAACCTACAAGGGCATGTCGGCGGTGGATAGAAAGATTGCCGACGTGTTGATGGCAATCTTTGGGAGGAATCATGTGAATCCTCACCTCCTCATGGGTGATCGGGAGGCTGGTCGCAATTATATTTGTGAAAAGCCTTTGCTTGTCTTGTGTCAGCTTCTTGCTTTCGTTAATATCTTATTGTCACTAACCGACTTCTTTTTCTTTTCAGTGGGAATGTCTGCCGAGATAACGGGTCTCCCTAACTTGTTTCAAACCTTCCTGTGTGCAAGTGACGACGAGGGAGGTAATGAGAAGTCTGCTGCTGAGAAATCTGTCGTTGCCCCAGAGGACAAGGCCGCTTCGGAACAAGGGGTCGAGGTCAACGAGACCGGCACCTCGGCTCAAGGTGACAAGGCGGTTCGTGTTTCTCCCTTCCGTGAGGTGATCGGCACCGGGGGTTCGACATCTAACCCGGATGCCGACGATGAGGTGGAAGAGGTGCCTAGCCTCAAGAGGAAAAGAAAGACGTCGTCCAGTCCTGAGGGGGTTCTTACTGTCATGGAGAGGAATTTTGATGCCGGAAACTTCATAGATTCCCAGCTGATTCCTGGTACTGAGGAGCATTTTCATGAGTCATCCCTCGCCGGGCAGGCGAGGTGGATGTACCGTACCCTTTTACGCGGCGCAGTGATAGCTCGGAAGGCCGAGTTCGAGCTATCTGGGATGGAGTCCCTCCGTAGAAGGTTGGAATCTGCTGGGAAGGCTAACAACGAGCTTAAAAGTGAAGTTGAGACTCTCCGGGAGCAGCTGACCCAATCAAATGAGAAGCTTGATGCCGCCGAGAAGAAAGTTGCTGCTGCCGAGAAGAAAGCCACTACCGCCGAGAAGAAGTTGGAGGAGTCGGACGCCACGGTTTCACGTCTTGTCGATCGCGAAATGGCTTTAGAGAGTCAGGTCGGCGCAGCACAAAAACGGGTGGCCGAGATGGAGAAGGAGAAGCAAGCTGTGGAGGCTGAGTTGGCAGCGTTAAAAACAAAGTATAAAGACGTCGTCAAGCAGGGGAAAGGTGCGATCTTAGCAACCGAGGAGGCTCTTAAAGCTCAGGTCAAAGTTGTTGCTCCTGACTTTGACACGTCGGCTATCGGTGTCTTCAAGGTGATCAAGGATGGCAAAATTGTTGACGTACCCAAGAAGTGAATTCTCTTTTTCTGTTATAAAACTCTGGTTTAGCCGTTTTGTTTTGGCTTTGGTGAACAATTGACTCTTTGAGTTGCTTGCGCGTTCTATTGTAGTTAATACTTTCTTATTTGCCTGGTCGTGTTATCGTTTATATTAACCGTTATTGACTTGTGGCTGTTGTTCGTTTTGCCGTATTGATGATATCCCGGTTGGGCCAGGTCGTGGCTTTTTGGTGTAGCCGTTTTACTATTGTTGTTATTGATGGGCTCCCGGGGTGATCAGTCCCGGGGCCGCGCATCGTTGTCGGTTTGTGATGAATTCGCTTGCGTAGTGGGTTGTCCAGAAAAGGCGAACAAAACAAAAGACAGAAAATTTGCACAAGTATATCTTGTTCGGTAATTGCATAAAAGGCCCATAGGGCATAAGAAAAAGTGCAAATCCACGAATTAATACTTAGCTCGATTGGTCGGTATGTTGCCTCATGTGCTAGGAGTAGAATCTTCTCAGGTTGTCCGCGTTCCATGTTCTTGGGACTTCCTTGCCATTGAGCCTTTCTAACTTGAAAGCGCCTTTGCCCATCACTTTTTTGATTCTATAGGGACCTTCCCAATTTGCCGCTAGTTTGCCTACTCCAGGGGTCGGTAGGCCGATGTCGTTGCGCCTTAGGACGAGATCGTTTGGCTCGAACTCCCTTTTGAGCACTTTGGTGTTGTAGCGCAGGGCCATTCTTTGTTTCAGCGCTGTTTCCGTTAAATGGGTCATTTCTCTTGCTTCATCTATTAGGTCCTTCTCCACGGCTTCCTCCACTCCTTTCAAAAGTAGACGGGGGCTAGGTTCCCCGATCTCCACGGGTATTACCGCGTCTAACCTGTATGTCAGTCGGAAAGGAGTTTCCTTAGTGAAAGACTGCTCGGTTGTTCGGTAAGACCATAGGACCGAGGCTAGTTCGTCGGCCCAAGCACCTTTTTTATTATCCAATCGCTTCTTCAGCCCTAACAGGATAATCTTGTTTGCGGATTCCACCTGTCCGTTTGTTTGGGGGTGCTCTACCGAGGAGAATTTCTGTCTTATACCCAAGCCGGTGAGGAATTCCGTGAACTTCTTGTCGGTAAACTGTGTGCCATTGTCCGAGATAACGACTTCTGGAATCCCGAATCGCGTTATCACCTGCCTCCACATGAATTTCTTGCAATTGGATGAGGATATGCTGGCCAGCGGCTCGGCTTCTATCCATTTGGTGTAGTAATCGATGGCGACTATGAGATACTTGACTTGCCCGGGACCGACTGGGAAGGGCCCCAAGAGGTCGACTCCCCACTGCGAGAATGGTCGGGAGGACGTTAACAGGCTTAACTCGGAGGCCAGTGCTCTGTGGAAATTGGCGTTCTCTTGACACTTGACACATTTTCTGACGAATTCTTTAGAGTCTGCCATCATTGTCGGCCAATAGTATCCAGTTCGGATTAACTTTCTTGCTAGGGCTTTGCCTCCTATGTGGTGTCCGTAGCAGCCTTCATGGACTTCTCTGAGGACGTAGTCCGTTTGGTCGGGGTGTAAACACTTCAGTAGGGGCTGGTTGAGCCCTTTCTTGAATAGCTGTCCTTGAATAACCGCATATTTGACTGCTTCCCTTCTCAATTTTGCGGCGTCCTTTTCATCTTCACGGAGTTTGCCATTTTCAAGGAAGCTTGTGATGGGGTCTAGCCATGAAGAGCCCGGCCTTGACAAATGCAGGGTGACCGCCGGCTCCCTCGTCATGCCTTGGATGAGGGACCGGTTCCCTTCTCCTGATTTTGTGCTGGCCAATTTCGATAGGAGATCTGCCCGTGTGTTCCTCTCCCTGGGAACGTGGTGGACCGTGACCTCCTTAAACTTTTGGCTTAAGTTCTTGACTTTTTCCAAGTACTTTTGTAATAATGAGTCTCTGGCTTGATAGTTCCCGTTTACTTGGGAGGTGACGACCTGCGAATCGCTGCATATTTCCAGCCTTGTTGCTCCGACTTCTGCTGCTAGGGTTAAGCCCCCTATGAGGGCTTCGTATTCTGCTTGGTTGTTTGAAACGGGGAATTCGAACCTGATCGACTGCTCGTATACGACTCCAACCGGGCTTTCCAGGATGATCCCGGCGCCCCCGGACGTCTGATTGGAGGCTCCGTCCACGTGGAGCTTCCACCGTGTGCTCGTCTCCTCGGTTGGATCTCCCATTACTTCTACTAGGAAATCTGCCATCGCTTGCGCCTTGATGGCTTGCCGGGGTTCGTATCGTATGTCGTATTGGGAAAGTTCAATGGACCAAGTCATCATCCTTCCCGCCAAATCGGGTTTTTGAAGTACTTGCCTGATTCCCTGGTCCGTTCTTACGACAACCTGGTGACCTTGGAAGTATTGCTTTAACCTTCGTGAGGAGGTCAAGAGTGCTAGAGCTAGCTTTTCCAGTTTGCTGTACCTTAATTCCGCCCCTTGGAGGGCTCTGCTAACGAAGTAGATTGGTTGTTGAGCCCTCCCTTCTTCTCGCACTAAGACTGCGGCCAGGGCTTCTCCTGTTATGGCGAGGTATAGATATAACGGCTCCCCGTCCTTTGGCTTCCCGAGCACTGGGGGTGCCGCCAGGATTTCCTTGAAGTGCATAAAGGCTTCCTCGCATGCGGGTGTCCATTTGAATGCTATCCCTTTCCTCATGAGGTTAAAGAACGGTAGGGCCTTTGTTGCCGACGCTCCGAGAAACCGGGATAGCGAGGTCAGTCGCCCCGCCAACCTTTGGACGTCCCTGATACAACCTGGGCTCTTTATCTGGAGTATCGCTTGGCATTTCTCTGGGTTAGCTTCTACCCCTCTCTGAGTTATCATGAATCCTAGGAACTTTCCAGCTTCCATGGCGAAGGCACATTTGAGGGGATTCAGCCTCATGCCGTGTCGTCGGAGAGACGCGAATACACCTGCCAGGTCATTCAGGAGGTCGTCGGGTCGCGTTGTTTTCGCGAGGATGTCGTCCACATAGACTTTCACTGTCTTGCCTATGAGGTCGTGGAATATCCTATTCATCAGCCTTTGATATGTTGCTCCTGCGTTTTTTAGGCCGAATGGCATGACCTTATAACAGAAGGTTCCTCCTGGCGTTATGAACGCCGTCTTGTCTTCGTCTGGGCGGTGCATCGGTATCTGGTTGTAGCCGGAGTAGGCGTCCATGAAGCTCAGATAACGGTAGCCCGCCGCAGCATCGACGAGCGCGTCTATGTTGGGGAGGGGGAAACAGTCCTTAGGGCATGCCTTGTTAAGGTCAGAGTAGTCTACGCACATTCTCCATTTGCCGTTGTGCTTTTTAACTAGAACTACATTCGAGAGCCATGTCGAGTAGTCTATTTCTCGTATGAAACCTGCCTCTAGGAGGCTGGCCGTCTGCCTGGCCACCTCCTCCGCCCTCTCGCGCGACATCTTCCTCCTCCGTTGGGCTACCGGGCGTGCTTCCGACTTGACGGCCAGGTGGTGTGACATAATTTTAGGGTCTATGCCCGGCATGTCGGCTGGTGTCCAGGCAAACAAATCCCTATTGGCCCTTATCATTTCGACCAGGGGCTCCTTCAACTCATGCGGGAGGTTCTTGTTGATGAACGTGAATTTTTCCTCCTTGTCACCGATCCTGAATTTTTCCAAGTCCCCTTCTGGTTCCGGTCTGGGTTTGTCGTCTATTCTGGCGTCCAGGTCAGCTAGGAACACGCCGGACGCCTCTTTGGATTTCTTCCTTAAGGAGAGGCTGGCATTGTCGCAAGCGACTACCGTCTCGAGGTCTCCTCTTATGGACCCAATAGAGCCGTCATCAGTAACGAACTTCATGACTAGCAGCTTCGTGCTGATTATTGCTTCAACATTATTAATCGTCTTCCTTCCCAAGATGATATTGTAAGCGGTGGAATCTCGGAGGATCACGAACTCGGCCATCGCCGATCTTCGGCCTTGAGTCTGTCCCACTGAGATCGGCAGGGATATTACCCCATCAGGTTTGATGAAGTGGTCACCCAACCCAATGACCCCATGCTGGTGAGTCGTCAGGTCGGCGTCCCTTAGCCCCAGTGCGTCAAATACGTTGCGAAACATGATGTTCGAGTCAGCCCCCGTGTCGACAAGGATTCGTTTGACGAGACCGGTTTCCACTCTGGCCGTGATGACCATGGGTGGGTTTTCTGGGGCGTCGTTGAACCATTGGTCTTCCGGGCCGAAAGAAATGGAGGGGGGCTTCCTAGAGTTTCGCGCCAACGAGGAGGAGACCGCCAAGACCTTAGCGTCTTTTTTGTGCGCGGATCGTGACCTCGGCGCGGCGTTTTTGGCCGTCACCACGTTGATCACGGTGAGTCCGTGATCTTTGTCTTCTGGCTCTTGTCGCCGCTTTGCCGAACGGGTTTTGCCTTCTTCGTCTTGGTCGCGATAACGCCTCCTCGGCTCCCTGATAAGATGGGAGAATTCTGCTAGTTTACCTTCCCTTATTGCTTGTTCTAGTGCATCCTTCAGGTCAAAGCAGTCCTGTGTTCGGTGGTCATAGCCTTTGTGGTAGTCACAATAGAAGTTCTTGTTTCCTCCCGTACGGTCCTTGAGTGGTCGGGGCTTCGGTAGGATTCCTTTCTCGGCTATTTGCTGATAAACTTCCGTGATGGGAAAAGTGAGCGGAGTGTAGTTGGTGAATTTCCCGACCCGGGGGAATGGCCTGGGTGCCTTGCTTGGAGCTCCTTCCCTGGATTGTTCTTTTAATCTTTCTCCGTTGCCTTGTTGCCGAGGTTGGCTGTAGCCGGACTGCCGTTTATTGGCAGCCACGACTTGGCTGACTTCCTCATCGTTTATATACTCCTTGGCTACCGTTTGGATCTCGTGCATCGTCCAAACTGGTTTCGTGGTAAGGTGTTTTCGAAAGTTCTCGTTGAGGAGGCCGTTCGTCAGGCAAAGGCTGGCCACCAAATCGGTTAGGCCGTCGATTTCCAAGCATTCGTCGTTGAACTGATCCAGGTATTTTCTGGTCGGCTCTCCTTGTCTCTGGGTTACCCCAGGAGGTTGATCGGGTGTTTTGCCTTTGCTATTCGTGTTGTAAACTGGGCCAAGAATGCGCGACTGATGTCCGAAAACCCGTAGATGGACCCCTGCGGGAGGCCGTTAAACCATCTGATCGCGGGTCCTGCCAGGGTCACCGGGAAGGCTCGGCACCTCACCTCGTCCCCCACTCCCTCTAAATTCATCCTTGCTTCGAATGCCGTGAGGTGTTCCAGAGGGTCTTGAGTTCCATCATACCTCATGTCCGTTGGTTTGTCGAAGTGCTTCGGCAACCGGACTTCGAGGATGGACCGGTGGAATGGAGTGGCGCCCATTATCACGGGTTGTCGTTTCCTCTCGAACCTCCCTTCCCCGTCTTCCCGATCTCGTGCTGTGCGACGCGTTTCTTTGCCTCGGGAGTAGATGATCGTGTCATTTCGTCTTCTCGGGATGGGGGACTCTTCGCGGGTGCTCTCCGCTTCCGTTCGGGATGCGGAGGCGCGTCGCAGATGGCTTCGGTGGGAGTCTCTCTCTTGGCTCTCAGGGGACGGGGTGTAGCTGGGATCAGTGGTTCGTCCGTCGCGCTCCTGGTCGGCTAGTTGCCGCTCCAGGTTCTGGACCCTGTGACGTAGCTCCTGCATTATTATGGCGCTGTCGCCGCCCGTTCCCCCGAAGGGTCGCGTCCTTGTGTGTGGTTCAGTGTGTTGTCGGGGGGACCTTCGCCGTCCTCTTAGTGAGGCGACGGAGGCCGCCCCTTCTGCTCCGGCTCCTCGGCCTTGGTCCCCGGGGCCCGGCACAACGTCCATCTAGGCAGTCCCCCACTACAAGAATTTGACAAATTAGCGACAAATTTTTGCAAGAAATATGTTTTGTCACTAATCCGTCACTAACTTGCGAGGAATTAGTGACGCACTAACGACAAAATTAATGAGTGGTCACAAAATACCCGAACTTGAGAAAAACGACTGATTAGCGAGAGATTTACGAGTAAGTTTGTTTCTCGCAGATTGACTTTTGTGGCTAAAAAAAGAGCGGGAAAAATGTCCTCGCTAATTTGTCACAAATTAATTAGCGAGTGACAATGTTCTAGCAAATCAGTCACTTAGGGGTTCAATCGAATAAAAGTAAAGTAACGAGTGATATTATTGTCACTAATCCGTCACAAGTGTTTGATATATAATTAGCGAGAAACAATTCACACACTAGTTCGTCGCTAAATAAACTTTGTGCGAAATGGCTAATTAGTGAGGAACAACGTTCCTAGCTAATCTGTAACGAAGAATTGAAATGCATTTTGCGATGGATAATTTCCTAGCTAATTTGTCACCAAAGCTTTTATTTTTTAGCGAGCAACTAATTTCTCGCTAATTTGTCGCATAATATTGTAAAATTCAAAATAAGAGTAGCGATAGAAAACAGTCATCGCAAACTCGTCGCAATAGATAAATCATTTAGCTAGGGAACTGTTCCTCGCTAATTAGTCGTTAAAGTGGTAATACGGATATTGAGCGCCTAGGACATAAGTAGTGAGAAATTTGCGACCGTTTAACAACTGACACATTTCGTTCGCTGATTTTAAGTCGCTGATTAGCGGGCGAAATACATTTGTCGCTAAGTTGTCACAAGTTTAATTTAGCGAGTGACTTGACAACTGCAATCTTGTCGCAAAGTAAAAGCTATATCCTACCTATTTTGTAGCAAATTACTCGCTAATCTCGTTGGAAATCCGTCGCAGAGTTATAACAAATCCAAAACTGATCGAGAAAATTTTATAAGTAACTGATCGCAATTGAGTCACTAATCAAAAGCTTATTTAGTGAGCAATTAGCGACCGTTTAACAACTGATATACTTTCCTCGCTTATTTCATGTTGTTACTAATTTGTCAGAAAAAATATTAGTCCCATGTTGGTACTAATCACTAACCACTATATAAATCCATGAAAAATTCACGAAATAAATCATTAAAAAAGTAATACAAATTATTTTAATATAAGATCATTGATATTTACATAAATATTTTCGTATTTTTTTAAATCTTATCTACCTCATAAAAGATTTTTTAAAATTTAAATTCTTTTAAAAAAATCAAAATAAAAATTTAAAAACAAAAGAAAAAAAAAGCATATATATAATTACATTTAATAAATAATACTAACAAACTTGATTTACACATATAATCAAACTTTACAAATAACATATTTAAATTTATAATCATAACACACATATACAAATGTACACTTGCTATCATAGTTGTAAAAATCGAACCGGATCGACTGGTTCGACTAGAAAATCGGTGAACCGGACTTTAATTCGGTTCAATTTACTCTTTGGACCGTTTAAGGAAGAAAACCGGTATGAACCGGTAAGAATCGGATCAAACTGGCAAGAACCGGTGCAAACCGGTTTGCGTGAAAAAACTTTTAAAATGTCTCCACCACACTTGCTATTATAGTTGTAAAAATCGAACCGGACCGGCCGGTTCGACTAGAAAATAAGTGAATCGGATTCTAATTTGGTTCGATTTACTCTTTGGACCATTTAAGAAAGAAAACGGGTATGAACCGGTAAGAATCAGATCAAACCGGCAAGAACCGGTGCAAACCGATCTGCGTGAAAAAACTTTTAAAATGTCTCCACCAGGTCTCAAACCAAGAACCTTGGAGCAAAAATAATCCCTACTTGCCACTCAGCCATTTGCTTCTAATTACTATATTTTACAAATACTAATTATATAGTATATAAAAAATATCTAATTTAATTTAATTTTTGTTTTTTCTATTTTTCAAATTAATTATATTTTAATTATATACCATTATTAATATAAATATAAATTTCACTAAAAATTTATTAATTTACTTGATCTATTTTATTGCTAGTATTGTGACTAAGGTTA